>NW_012113475.1:8472283-8484215 GCF_000951035.1 Colobus angolensis palliatus | reverse complement strand
AAAAATAAAAATTATGAAAGAGCAATTTTTATAACACACACCAAAGAGAAAGGCCAATACTGAATGTTAGCTACAACTAAATGTATAGTTTAGTCAGAATTAAAATAGTGTCTGGTTTATATGAGATCAAAAATGGGGATAATGCATTATTCTTCTACAACTATATTACGTACATACTCATCCAAAAGTCCTAGCCAAAAGAAGTGAAGGCTAGCTGAAAGAAGGCAACAGCACACTAAAATGTCAGTATTACAAAAAAAAGACAATTAAGCAACATTTGCATTTTAGATAACACTAGAAATTAAATGCAAACTTTAAGGTTGTATTACTTTAAGTAATTGAAATCTGTATTTGCTCCAAACACATGGTGAAGAGAGAATATGTCTTAAACCTTGTTTTAAAAAAAATTAGCCGGGCGCGGTGGCTCAAGCCTGTAATCCCAGCACTTTGGGAGGCCGAGACGGGTGGATCACGAGGTCAGGAGTTTGAGACCATCCTGTCTAACAGGGTGAAACCCCATCTCTACTAAAAATACAAAAAACTAGCCGGGCGAGGTGGCGGGCGCCTGTAGTCCCAGCTACTCGGGAGGCTGAGGCAGGAGAATGGCGTGAACCCGGGAGGCGGAGCTTGCAGTGAGCTGAGATCCGGCCACTGCACTCCAGCCTGGGCGACAGAGCGAGACTCCGTCTCAAAAAAAAAAAAAAAAAAAAATTAAAAAGATCCTCCCATACCCACAATTGTCAGCCATTCCTTTATTTCCTTTTACCAAAATTCAGTTATGAGTGAAAAGCAAGTTGTGGTATCTTCAGGACTCAACGGATTTATAGTGCCCCGCACTTGGTCCAGACTAAAATAGATCATTTTGATTGCCTCCTCAAAGAACAGGCTCATGGAAAATAAACTGTCCCTGAGAAATCATTAGGACAGAAAATTAGGAGAGATAGATTTAAGTTTCTCACCAGGAAACTGTAATACTTAAGAGTTTCAAGTTTCTCCAAGGGCCTAGAGAGTAATTTTAAGTTTCAGGACACTCCAAAACTATCACGAGTTGTCGACTTTTCTTAGTCCCCACACCCCAACAAATGGGATTTAGTTCAAACCTGCATCTAGTACTAGATTACCCAGTGCAATGAGTACAACACACACACACACACACACACACACACACACACATTTTTTTCCAGTTGGCTCCTTATCTGTCCTTGAGAAATTGAGACTACAAAGAGACTGAAGGGAGAGAGCTGACAGGCAGGCGAACAGCTTTTTATCCTCTTCCAGATAGTGATTTTGATATATCTCAATCACTGGAACTGTAACAAACACATACAGCTAGAAACAATTACCTCTGGGGAATGTCCTCCAGTTATGTTAGATTCTGCAATTTCCTTAAAGCTGTTTGATTCTCCATGCAGGACTCTATGAGAGATTTGATTTTGTGTGTTACAATAACTACTACTTATTGATCATTTACTGTGAATCAGACACTGCTATAAGAGTTTATATTACTGATTATTTAATCCTCACAAAAATAGTCAGTAGTCCCACTATTCCCACTTTATATATCTTTAGATAAAGCAAAGATAAATCAGATAGCTAGAGGCACTGAATAACTAGCCCAACATGAATCTCTGCTACATTAACCTACTAATAAGTAGAAGAGTGGATTTGGACCCAAACGATCAAGCACCAAAGTCCATGTCATCCACTACACTCCTGCTTCTCAAATGTGACTACTCATGTATGTGACAATGATCCTGAAAATGATACTGGCTCTAAAATCTTTTGAACACTTTGAATTCAACTGTATAATACTATAGCATTGGACTCTTCTGAGGCATCTCCCACTTTGAGGAATGTCCTCTTTCTTAAACTCACTTCACTTTATTTTTATCTTTTTTTTGAGATGGATTTTCACTCTTGTTGCCCAGGTTGGAGTACAATGGCACAATCTCGGCTCGTCGCAACCTCCGCCTCCCAGGTTCAAGCAATTCTCCTACCTCAGACTCCCAAGTAGCTGGGATTCCAGGTATGCACCACCACGCCTGGCTAATTTTTGTATTTTTAGTACAGTCAGGGTTTCTCCATGTTGGTCAGGCTGGTCTCGAACTCCTGACCTCAGGTGATCTGACTGCCTCGGCCTCCCAGAGTGCTGGGATTACAGGTGTGAGCCACTGTGCCTAGTCTCTTTATTTTAATACATAACATGAATCTTTCTAGTTCTAGTCAAATATTTTGAATATTTGTCTGAATTGTTATTTATCTTTCCTTCCCTTCTCTAGTTGATTTCCAGAGATCTAGAGAGACTAGGTAAATCTGCCATATCTGTTTTCAAGAGGAGACGCAATGCTGATATACATTTTTTTTTTGGCATAATTTGAGCACTTACAGACTGTGTTGTTGTAACCTCCAGGACCATGTTTTGTTCAAGACTGAAAATAGAACAAATCATCCATAAGTGATTTTTATTAATGCTGTTGAACTATCTCATTTTAATCTTACCATGTCCCTGTAAAATCGGCGTTGTACATACAAAACATATATACTTTACCAGAAAGTAAAGATAATTTACACAGGGTTGCCCACAGTGACTCCCACAGTCAATATATGAAGAAAGACCTGAAGGAAGCAATGGAGTAAGCCACACAGAAATGTGGGAGATGACTTTTCAAGACAGAAGGATCAGGAAAGCAAAGGTGACCACATGTTGGGCATGATTTAGGAACAGCAGAAGACTGATGTAACAGTTGTTTAATAAGCAAATGAAAAAATAAGGCATGATGAATCTAGCAAAGTAGTAGTGAACCTTATCCTATAGAGCCTTGTATTCCATTGGAAGGAAGTGTGACTTTTGCATCTGAGCAACATGAGATACCATTGATGGTTTGGAGCAAAGCAATGACGTAGCCTGCTCTGAGTGTTAATAAGATCATTCTAACTGTTGTGTTAAGAATAATTTTTTGATATATTGAGTGTAGAGAATTAAAGAAACAAATTAGTCAGATGAATCCAGGATGTTTTGCTTCATCCATTGTAAAATGGATTTTGCATTTATGGAGTTAGGGAAAACTTAGGAGACATGGAAGTTCAGAAGTTTTGTTTTGGGTATGTTAAGCCTGGGATGTTTAGTATTCATTAAATTAGTTAGGTCAGATAAAAATATAGCTATAAGAGTCTGGAGTACAAGTCAGATATGCAGGATGAATATTTCAATATCTGAGTCATATAGCACATAGGTCATATTTAAAACTATGAACTGAATGAGATCTCCAAAGGGGTCAAATAGATAGAAGGAAAAGATTTAGAGACTGAGCAGTTAGATGCATAAATCATTGGAAGTCAGGAGTATGTAGGTAAACCAACAAAATCAGGATACACCGGAAGACATGGTGAGCAATGTAAGAGGAAAATCAGGAACAGATAATATTCTGGAATCCAGGAAGCAAATATTCAAGAGGAGGACCTGAGAAATCATGAAAAATCTTGATAATAGGTCAACCAAAATGAGAGCTGAGAATTGACCATTGATTTTTAACAACAGAGAGCAACTTGATGGCATGAAAGCGTTTTGGTAAAGTGACAGAGAATTTCTGATTGGAATGAATTCTCAAACAAGCACAAGAGGAGACACATTAACGATTAATATACACCTTTGAATTTTATCTGATTTCCTGACTTTCAGACCCCACTCTATTTTTATGGCTGACTCCTCCCAGTACAGGATGAAATATAGTCCTCCAGAATTTAAAGTGCTTATTTCACAGGTAAAATTTTAAGCTATGATGCATAGATATTTACATTAAAATAAAATGGATAGAGGTTTCCTAATTATTTTTTCTTAATATTCTAAATATAAGGTAATTCTAAATATGTTACTTTGCTTGAATGATAATAAATAGAACAATAGTGCATATAATATTTCAAGTTTACATCCTAGAAGTCAATGTCATTATAAATGAGATGCTCTCTAAAACACTTTTAATATTGAGACTCAGGTAGCTTGGAAGTAAATGAACTGAACTGAGATTGTTATTTCCTAAGATAAAAAGGGGTGATTTCTTTTCTTTTAACTTTTACTTAATTTTCTTTTGTTCAAATACTTCTCAGTTATTAAATAGTCATAGCTCATTCTTTAAATTATATCTTTTAGTTTTCTGAATCAAATTACACACACCCACTTATTACATACCAAGTAAAGTAGCGTAGCTTTTCCTCAGATGCCTCTCAGTTTCAAGGAACCTGTGAACTAACTTATTTAGAATGTAATATTCACACATGTCACAATCTCCAGAAGTATGAAAGTCATCTTTATTTAAGATAAGTAAAGGATAAATATTTCCAGTGTAAGGATTCTTTCATATGAAAAATCATCACTGTGCTTTATTTTCTGTGTATAGATGAATCATGTGTGGATAAATTGTGAATCACATTTATCTTTTGAAACTTACTACTTAAGGAGGTAAGAAAAACAAGAAAAAATGTCATATTTGAATACACTTAGAAGTTCTCTTACAGTCCAACACTTCACAACTTTTATCTTTTTTTATGGCACCAACTGCTTTTTAAATTGTGTTTCTCTATAAGTATCATTTTTTGTTTAACACCATTTTCATTTTCCTCTTGCTTTATTTCTCTCCCTATTGTGTTTCTCTCTGTTACTCTTGCTCTTCACGAGGACCGAATATTTTCTGTCAAAAGTAACAAAACACCATTCTATTAAATCCATGGCTTTTGAAAAGAGTGCTAATAACTTTGATCACTGCATTTGTATAATTAAGGTGCAGGTCCTTGCTTTAAAGGAGTTCATCTCTTGCTCTGAATCTGGGCGGGATGATGCATTTATGAAGATGAGCACTCTGTTGGAAAGTCCCTGGTCCCCTTTGGTGTCGCATCTATCTGTGTCCCCAGACTGCTCATTCAATGTTCCAATGACAATGATTAGCCAGACCCCCTACGAGCTGCAGATGGAATGAGGCAGAGCGATAAGGCACATTGCCTTTCAGATCAGCAGAGACAGGGGCCTTCTTCACAGGAAGCCCAAGAGGAAGCCGTTTAAACAAGCGTGCAGAAAATATTGGGGTAATTACCAAGCACCAGGAGGGGGTCTCAGCATTGAGAATAGATTCAAAAATTCATTCAGCAGATTAATTGATGCTTTTCCTGCAGTTTGTCTTTGGAAATAATTCCCATGGAAATTCACAGCTGAGAGTGGGAAAGTGTATTATAAAAATGTATTTTCACTACAGCATATATATTTACTAATGCTTGAACCACATTTGTTTCTGTCAGAGAAACTGACTCTTTTGATCATTTGACTTTGTTGTTTTGCTCTCTAAAAGAAGACTCTTGCACCTACAAAGGCCAGAAAACCTTAATGTCTGCAGATATATTATAAAGATATGTTTAAAGTACTCTGTTGGAAATATCTGGGCAAGTTTTTGTGACTTCAATTATTTTCTGGCATAGTATTCTTGATTGCCATTCTGATGACTGATTCAATTTATCTAGAAAAAAATCTGTTGTGGGTGTGTTTGAAAGGGAGTGCCCTAAAGGAGAAGGACTGGTATCCCTCAGTCCCACAAGGTCACTGGAGTGGAACATCAGTGCTATGACAGATTTGTTTCTGGGGAAAAGCACATTCACCTTTGCCTCCTTCTCTTCTAACCAGCTGGCAAATAAAGGCCTTTAACAGCAAAAATACTGAGATATCCACTTATCAAATATACTAGTTTGGAAAAGGTGTCAGAAAGCAGAAATGAACGGGTGTGTGTTGTGTGCTGTGGCATCATATTTATAGAACACAGGGTTCACCTTAAGAAAGACACATCTATCTTTTGGAAATATTGATCTATCATTTTGAAAAATAGGAAGAAAAACTGTTAAAATTCTGTTGCTGCGTTATTTGCATTGGCATCCTTGGGAAAGTCCTTTTACTATGTCCAGTTTATTGGAAATTGTCTTGGAATAAATTAATGTGAGTATCCTCACTGCAGATGTCTGTTCATGCACATAAGGATTCTAGGACCAGTTGGGAATTCAAGAGTGAGGATATCAGTTCCTTTAAAATGGGGTGAACAGGATAGGTGGTTCATCTCTCCCATGATGAAAGCATATACTGTTCCCTTCACCTTAAGTGCACTTCCCTTTCTTGTGTACCTGACATGCTACACTCATGTGGCTAAGACTGTATTATGACTTCCATAGGACCCTTCCTTTATATTAAAATTTATGGTTCACAATCTCACTGGTATAAAAGATGAATATATTAGTGATACATTTTGAAACATTTTATTTGACCTAAAAATTTATTTGTTCTTGTTATTTAAAAGAAATTAAACTATTTATGGCCCCAGAATCTATTGTGGCCCCAGGCATTGTACTTATTGTACAATGAATTATTCAGTCTTGCATTCAAGTGAACGTCCAAGTAAAATGTTGACAGTATGGAAGCTTCCCATGGCAACCATTTCCTTCCTTTTCTGACTAACAGGTCCTAAATTTTGTTCAGGGTTCAGGAAAGAAAAGGCCCAATGAGTAAGTTCCTCCCCTAACCAAAGGATAGACCATGATTGACTCAGTGCCATCATGGAAATTCTGTTCACTTTTGTCAAGCAGGGATTTTAAATGTGGGCCGTCTTTTTTTTTTTGACGGAGTCTCTCTGTGTCACCAAACTGGAGTGCAGTGGCGTGATCTTGGCTCAGGCTCATTGCAACCTCAGCCTCCCAGGTTCAAGCGATTCTCCTGCCTCAGCCTCCTGAGTAGCTGGGACCACAGGCATGTGCCACCACGCCCAGCTAATTTCTTTTTTTTATTTTTAGTAGAGATGGGGTTTCACCATGTTCACCAGGATGGTCTTGATCTCTTGACCTCATGATCCGCCCACCTTGGTCTTCCAAAGTGCTGGGATTATAAGTGTGAGCCACCACACCTGGACAAGTGTAGGCCATCTTTTGATCAAAAAGGATGACATGATTTAGCAGCCCAATGGAAGGAGCCTGAATATTTGAAAAAATTGTTGAGCTACTGAATTAACCCGGGATTCTCTTTTTAATTCATTAGCTATTCACTTTGCCACCAGACTGGCTCCTATAAAAAACACAGCTTTCAATGCAGGCACTCTCTCTTAGGCTGTCAAGCCAAGATTATCTATTTGGTCCTGTGGCAAATTGATAATAAATGGGATAAAAATAAATTTTCTGCATCAGGCCACCTATATCTGAGTTTTGTTTTGGAGTGAGTCATTGTAAAAGGAAGGCTCTCAGAGATTATTATCAGGAAGAGTCATGTCAGCCAACAGGGAGAGGGGAAGAACTGACTGACATAACAGTAGCAAATCAAGAAGAGCTACAAAAAGGCACTTCTTGGGGTTGGCTGGGAAGCACAAACATGAATAAAGCAGGAAAATCTTTTCTGGAGAATGCATTCAGTTGAGCCAATCTGGTACAAATTCAATAGCACTTTAGGGTTAGAAAACTTTAAAATATGGGGTATTTTGACATATGTCATGCAGATTGGTTTGACCCACTGAAAGTCTAACCTTCTGTGGATCATGCCATATTTTTTCTCTGGGATATGGACAAAATAGAGTGAGAGCAATATGAGGTTATTACCTTATCCTTTGCCCCTCATATGCCAATCTACAGTTTTTAACTACATTTAGCCCTTTCTAGAATGGCAATAAATGTAGCTCCTTTGCCAAAAAAAACACAGTGTTTCTAAGTAGCACTAGCAGAAGCAAGACAATCTAGGCAAATTTCTGTAGTAAAATCTATTTAAAAATAGATGTGTAAAGGGAGATATGGGTACATAGCTTTAAAATTTCAGAGCAGTGTTGTTCTAATGAAAGTTTGTCAAAAAGATTAAAGCTTGAACCCAAGGACCAGAAAAAAAAAGGTATGGGGATTGGCCATTTTGGAACTGGGATAAGGTAACAAGGTATTATAGAACTAATGTTGGTGACAGATGATGATAAGAGATTATAATTTATTCAACCAAAATGTATTTACAAATGTTCTACTATCTCTAGGCATTGGCCAAGGTGCTGGGTGATAGGGATATAGTGAAGGATAAACCTGATGGCATAAAGAATGCATAACTATCAAATGTAGTTCTTCATATGATTTGTAACAAATATACTGGTATTTAGTTAGGAAACGATGTAATAAACACAGATCTGGACATACAAGAAGTTGTTTAAGAAGTAGTTATCTGAGTTAAAGTTTTTGAGTTCAGGCAAACAGACCAGAACCTGCTCTCAACTGGGAATGAGAGAGATACCAAAACACTACCATCCTGACATTTACTGATAGGGGAAAAAAAACATAGAAAAATACAGATTAGAAACCTCAATTTTACTAATTGAACAAATATTGTTGAACAGGATTGTACCAAGAACAAGGAAGCAGAGTTTACCGTCTAGGGGAGACATTGTCATGTTATGTATCAGTAAAGTAAATAATATGATGATAAATGTATAATGTGTATATAAGTCTAATATATGTATCTTCTAGGGAGTGGAAAGAAAGTGCATTAGTTAAGATGCCAGTAACAGAACACTGAACTAAGCATGGCACAAACATGGAAGACATTTATCTCATTTGCATTTTATGAAATTATCTTGAAAAACAAGATTTAATGGAGTTCAATAACATTCTGATTCATAAAACCCCCTTTGTTCATTTTTTCCCATCAGAATATCAATACCTAAGAAAATACTAACGCAAATGAATATTGGCATTCACTTGTGTTATAAATGCCAATATTCATTTGTGATACTGTTTAATGCATGGAATGAACACAAGCACACACAATGGAATAAAACAGCAAGAGCAAAGACATAAATGCAGTGAATAAAATTTCTAAGACCTGCTATAAACCTTCGTTAAGTATATATTATTATAAATAAAATATTTTTAAAGGTTCTTTAAAGAAGTAAAAATGTCTCCAATATTTTTAAAAGATCAAAAAAAGTAATTGCAAGGAAAAAAAAAGAAAATACTATAACTTGTTATATGTACATTAGAAATGCAAACATGAATGCAAAGGTACTTCTATATGTATTGACTAATCCTTAAAATGTTAGAAAGATGTTAATAACTCAAATAATATAATATCAACTATAAGAATAGGCCTCAATATAGCTACAAAATTATCTAAAGGGAGGCTGAGTTGAAACGAACCCTCCATTTGGCTGATCAATCTTTAGGCAAAATGCTTCTAGGAGACATGAGTTTAGGTCATTGCTTTTTGAGAATCAGGTATCTACCTGGGCAAATATCTGTTGGGCTTTCTGACTACATTAATTGTAAATGCCTATGGGATGCTTGTATTTCATAACCTATGCCTCCCACTATGCCCCCAGATAAGGCATCTGATTCAGAAAAGAAAATCTAGCAGGGCAGACAATGGCAGGGCCACTTTTGCCTCTGTTACCTTCAGCGATTAGCTTTCCTCTGCCTACAATTCTATTCTTGGTAATTTGGTTCAAACCTTAAATTTCCCGAATTTAGGCAAATATAGTATTTATTCTCCTTTTATTTGTTCTAAGTATCCCAAAGATGTGAATTCATGAGCAGCCAATTTGGTTTTCACATACTTTCCCGTTTCTTCTGCTTTTAGATAATTTAGAATTACAATAATTTAATTATTGCTTGTTTCATAACTCTTTATCCATTTTCTCTTTGAGAAGCTCTGGCTATGGAGGCAATCTGATATCTTTCACATGATTTAATATAATGTAAGGTATCAGGTATTTTTCTAGAAAGGAGAGCTAAAAGTTCCAGTTTATATATCAATTCTTTCGTGTTCAAACAGGATTAGAAGAATCATTCTCCCATTCATTTTCTTAACTTATAAAGTAAATTAGTAAATCTAGATAGGAATTTTTCAGCATTCTAATAATTCATATAAGTTTTCACAAACCTCAGATAAAAAATTAAAGAAAATAAAGTGGTTTTTAGTATTAAATTTTAAAATGAGTTCATGATGGGTAAAAGCATACTTGTTTAAAATATGGAGAGATATTACAAAGACAAATATGGACAAAGCCTTGATTCAAAATCTGGCCTTCTTAGAACCTGGTTCTACTCCCTATCTCAATACTCAGGAGAGGTGTGTGTCAGACAGTTTTTATTTGATGTCATTAAATATTGAGTTCTCTAATTCTCTCTTTCTCACTTGACAACCAGTCTATCAATGATAACATGACTTCCTATATCATGGAAAAAAATGCCTTGACTAAAAGACCTAGCCACATGGTTATATTCACCATAGTGCTCATCTAAACCAGGCAATTTACTTTTTTAAACTTTATATTTTCTTTGTTTAAGTTAAGTATTCCCAGAGGGGTGAATATAATCTTGGTGAGCTGACAATGAAGCCTGCTAGACCAAAGGACAAAGTTTGAATCAAAAGAATTTTAAACTGCTAAATTTCTTGGGGGTAGATTCATCAGGTCCAGTGTGACGATCCGACAATCCTTCTCTATCATTGTGCATCATTCATTAGGAGCTTTTTCTTTTTCTTTTCTTTCTTTTTTCTTTTTTTTTTTTAGACACAGTCTCATTCTGTCACCAGGCTGGGTGCGGTGGTGCAATCTCGGCTCACTGCAACCTCCACCTCCTGGATTCAGGGGATTCTCCTGCCTCAGCCTCCCAAGTAGCTGGGACTACAGGTACACGCTGGGTTTTACAAAAAGCCCAGCTAATCTTTGTAATTTTCGTAGAGATGCGATATCACCCTGTTGACCAAGATTGTCTCGAGCTCTTGACCTCATGATCCGCCTGCCTCGGCCTCTCAGAGTGCTGGGATTACAGGTGTGAGCCACCGCACCCGGCCTAGCTTTTTGTATTTGCAGTTTGTATGAGTGATTGTTACTTATTTCACATTAAATGTCTGGGTCCAATTACATCTTGCCATTGTACTAATTTATAGGAATGCATCCCTGTTACTGTATTAATGGCCTATAGTCTCTCGCTTCTGTTTTTCTTACTGTCATTCTTACTTAAATACTTCCTGACATGTTTCTGGCTTTTCATGACTCTATGGACCTCTCAGGTAACATAATGCCACCTGCTACTCTTTCTAACAATAAAAACTTCATGACGACTGTGTGTATTACAACTAAGAAGGTCGATTTATTTTTTAGCAGTTTCACTTTGTTTCTCAAACTCTACTATCCCTCAGTCTACTTTTTCTTAGAATATGATCTCATGCCTTACTTAAAATACATCCCACTTGAACTATTTTAGTTTCTCAACAAATTTGCTGAGGAAACATTATTTTCCCTTGGTTATATTTCTAAGCATAGATGGCCATTTCATTCTCCAAGCAGAAGCAGTAATGAGGTATTATTTTCAAGAATTCTGCATATTTTTCTCATTTATTTTACCACAAGAGAAACATTTGTATCCATTGACTATCCTATTGGTTGAGTTAACTCATTAGAGAATAGTATTCACACATAGGCCTACTACTTGTTTGTTTGTTTTTCTCTCTGTCTCTCAACAGTTGCCCCAGCTGCAGTGTAAAAGTTAGGTAGAGTTCACAGGGTAGAACTGCAGACCACACATTTGAAACCTTAATTCATGCTGTTTATTCAATCCAGGTTAAACAGAAATAAAATAATATATTGTTTAAATTTTTATTCGTATGTCTATTTTTTATTTGGTTCAAAACATAAAAGAGAGAAAGATAATTAATTAGTACCTCTCCAAACCTCAAAAACACATTTAATTGCATTATATGCATATTATAATCTTGTTATTAAAATGTATACTTATAAACAATGTAATAAGAAATAGGTACATCTAGTTCTAGATCCTTGAGGAATCGCCATACTGTTTTCCATAATGGTTGAACTAGTTTAGAATCCCACCAACAGTGTAAAAGTGTTCCTATTTCTCCACATCCTCTCCAACACCTGTTGTTTCCTGA
>NW_012113475.1:8381661-8471711 GCF_000951035.1 Colobus angolensis palliatus | reverse complement strand
AAAAAAAAAAAAAAGAAAAGAAATAGGTACATGATGAAGAGTTAACTTATTTAATGGCAAACAACTTACTGAGTGGTCAATTTTCAAGTTCGTTGATGAAAGAATTTGTATTTACAGAAAAATAACTAGATGACCTATGTCGCTATGTCCCATTAACTCCTTGTCTTCTTTCTTTTTTTTTTGAGATGGAGTTTCCCTCTTGTTGCCCAGGCTGGAGTGCAATGCAATGGTGCGATCTCAGCTCACTGAAACCTCTGCCTCCCAGGTTCCAGAAATTCTCCTGCCTCCTGAGTAGCTGGGACTACAGGTACACGCCACCATGCCCAGCTAATTTTTATAGTTTTAGTACGGATAATTTTGCCATGTTGGCCAGTCCGGTCTCGATATCCTGACCTCAGTTGATCTGCCTGCCTTGGCCACCCACAGTGCTGGGATTACAGGAGTGAGCCACCATGCCCAACCCTAAGTGTATATTCAAAATCAGGAGTGGAGACAATTTGTTAAATTTCAAATTGTCAAAAAAATAGGTGGAATCACTAGTGGAATATTGGGGATCTAGAAAATAAAAGACACCTCCAGAGAAGAAATAAAATTCACAAGAAGAACTTAAACAAATTTACAAGCAAAAAATAAACCACCCCCCTAAAAAAGTGGGCAAAGGACATGAACAGATACTTTTCGAAAGAAGGCATACAAATGGCCAATAAACAGATGAAAAAATGTTCAACATCACTAATCATTAGAGATATGCAAATCGAAACAACAATGAGATACCATCTCATACCAGTCAGAATAGCTATCATTTAAAAGTCAAAACATAACAGATGCTGGTGAGGTTGTGGAGAAAAGGGAATGCTTGTACACTGCTGGTGGGAGTGTAAATTAGTTTAGACCATGTAGAGAGCAGTGTGACAATACCTCAAAGAACTGAAAACAAAATTACCATTTGACTCAGCAATCTCATTATTGGGTATATACCCAGAGGAATATAAATCATTCTACCATAAAGACACATGCACACATATGTTCATCATAGCACTATTCACAAGAGCAAATGCATGGAACCAGCCTAAATACCCATGAATGTAGACTGGATAAAGAAAGTGTGATACATATACACCATGGAATACTATGCAGCCATAAAAATAATGAGATCATGTCCTTTGCAGCAACGTGGAGAGAGCCAGAGACCATTATCCTTTGCAAACTAACACAGAAACAGAAAACCAAATACTACATGTTCTCACTTACAAGTGAGAGCTAAACATTGAGTACACAAAGAAGGGAGCAACAGACACTAGGGCCTACTTGAGGGTGGAGGGTGGGAGGAGGGTGAGGATGGAAAAACTATCTATTGGATAATCGGGTACTATGCTTATTAGCTGACTGATGAAATAATCTGTACACCAAACCCCAGTGACATGCAGTTGACCTATATAACATGTGCAAAATTACCCCAAATCCAAAATAAAAGTTAAAAAGAAAGTTGACTTAGAGAGGATTGAAGGTTTATGAAAGCTACCTATTGTCTGCCAATAATCAAGACTGCACATACCTCAGTGGCAGGTCTGAATCTATATATGATAATTAATTTGGTTAACTCTCAGGGTTAGTGAACTGCAGAGGTATAGGGTCCAAAAAGCTACTATAAAAAAAACACTATTAATATTTCAGTGCATTTAGAGATCTTGTCTGTATTCTAGGAGCAGGACCAAGTCCTTAGTTTGTCCTCAGCATTCAAGAGATCTTACTGGCTATCAGATTCTCTCTTCCAGACATGCCTGCCTGTGGTCATGAATTCCAACTGAGAATTGCCACCTGGTTTGTCTCCATTCTCCTACCTATCACAAGCTGATTCCTTATGTCACTTCTTATATAAAGTGATGTTTTCCATAGGCAACACTCTCCTACATACTTCCCCTTAATGCACTTGAGAAGGGAGACATAAGAATAAAAACTGACACTAAGCATTTACTATGTTAGTAATTTAAATATCCTTATAAAACCCATCTTATTTTTACTTACTCATATAAGTCAAGAAATAAGATATGGGAAAATGAGACAGCATCAAAATCCATAAATGTGAAGATAATTCCTATTAAATGTTCTAGAAAAAAATCTGAGCAGCATTTTGCCATTTCTTCATTTTTCATGTTACCAGGAAAATCTTGTGACATCACTCATTAATGATGACCGTGCAGTCACTTCAAACAAAAGCCTGTGATCGTTGGACAGAATACATACAAACAGCTGTTGAAATAGATGGTTCTCTACAGTGCATGTCTGTCAGCAAACTGAAAGTTTTGATCAAGCAAAACAGACTCTCAGAATCTCTCAGTAAAGCATCACAGCTTTAGTTTTATAAACGAGTACTTTTCTTTTAGAATCAGTGAAAAAAAAATTCTGCATAATAGACTTTGGCATAGCCAATTGATCTATATTTGAGACACTCTGTAAGTATTCATAAGTGACTTCCATGAAATTGAGATGCCTCTTGCTAGCCACCTTTTGACTTTAGAGGCAAATACAAATGTATTTGTCATTTGAGCTCTAAAATAATTATGGGAAGGGTTAGAAAATTATACATCAGTATGCTATTTTTATATGCTTTAAAAATGTATTAAACTATAAAATGTGCAGTGTACTTTTGAAAAAAAATTTGACCTAAATATTTATTTCCATTTAGAAAGGTCTATGAACAATAGTCCTGGAAAAGTTACTGCTTTGACATGCATCTAAGATATAGTTTTGCTAAAATTGCATTATAGTTACTTGGGGGTTTTAATGCTTGCTTTTAGATGCAATTTAGGTTAAAACATCTAGATACTATTCTTTGATGTAACCTAATCAATTTTTAAAATATTCTGTGTAGAGCCCTTTCAAAAAATGTTGAGTCAGATTCCTAAATGGTCACAAAGAGATTTGATTAATAGGTTTAAGTTCACTTTTGTGTAGAGCTTTAAAAAATAACAAACTTTAATCACCTTAATTAACATATATCTTTCTTATACTTTTGTAACAAATAAAGTACACTTGCTCTTTACTGCCTAAAATATAAAAATATATCTCCATCATCGACTAATGGTTTTGCTGATTTCTCTTAAATTCTACCCTAATCAAGCACTTAAAATTGCATCTGGAATTTAAATTAATCTCTAATCCTTTAACATTTCCCCAAACTGAGAAGCATGAAGAAGGTCCTATAATAGTTCAATGGATATCCGTCTTTCTATTTATAACTTTTAAATGTGCCAACCAGTGCTGAAAAAGATGTGCAGAAAAATTAAAAGTGTTTATTATAAACTCAAATTCTGATCTGAAGCAGGTGTCACTTCTCTATTTCTTGTTAGTTCATTTTCTAGGATTTCTTTTGAGGATCCATTATAGAATTCTAAGTGTTGTGTCTACTGGGATTTACACCACTTGTTCAGTCTATTTATACCAAGTTAATTAAGTGATAATCCCAGAGTATCAGAGGACATATGAAGTAATAAGTGCCTGCTTCACTCTCAGGCGTACTGAGACCACATGGTGAGGAGTCACAGAATGGAAGACTGTTTTATTACCTAATGTCATATTCTGTTGTATAGGGAATATTGCTATTAAACAATCTGTTCTTTTATTTTCTGGGGTTTTATGCCTTCCATTGGATAAATATTCTTTTTACAACTGATGTGATGCTTCTGAAAGAGATTCAATCAAAAGGTATGCAGAAAACATTTTACATTTTAAGTAAGAGATTGGCCTCAACTTAGCAAACTAGATCAAATTTATTCTCACAATAAATACAATAAATAAAAATATAGTCTCATTTTCTGGTTGTTAAATGAGTTCCATGAATGGATATAGAAAAACCTACAAGATGCCTTAACAATGAACTCCACATTGATCTTTTATGTGCTTGCAAACATACACACATATACGATCACACATACACACACACATACATACACACAGAGACCCAAATTATCTATTTGTCCAAATGCCTGTTTAAATGCTTATTAATTTGTCTATTTTGTCGACTAAGCAAGCAGAAAGAAAAATTCAGTATTGTTTTATTAACACTGTATTTCGTTGTGAAATTTAAGAAATATTTGAATGTATTTATGTCTTAGAAATTCCATGAGTGATTGGTCAAAGCTATAAATTATATGTAAAACTATTTCTAACAACTTAAAAAATTAAAAAAGGATTGGTCAACCTAGAAAGTTCATCATTACATTGAGAGTTGTCTAGTCTCCTGATAAAATAAAGAATTAGAACAAAGTTCATTCAAAGGTAACCGCAGAGTAATCCTCCTTTAAAGATGAAGGAGTTTCTTTACACCAATTTAAAATGCTGATTAAAAAAATCAAAGGAGCTTAAATGACACTAACAAGTTTATAAATGTGTGAAAGTGGGAAATTTGGGAATTATTCGAGTCCTGGTTCTGCTGCTACTAATTTGTTTTGAAATACAAAATCTTTAACCATATTGGACATTAGTTTCTCCCTCTGTTATGTGTGTGGGGTGAGGTTAAAGTAGGTTAGCTCTTACATTTCTTCTTTTTAAAAATTATTTGACATTTAGAGTTCTTAAAAAAATCAATATCATGGTTATGAATGAGTGAAGTAAGATTTTAAACAGTTTCGCCTTTAATGAACTAAGCATTAACTTAAAAGAAGAAATAGCTCTTAAAATGAGACTGTGCATGTGTAAAATAACTAAAAACCACTTAGTCTGGTATTCCCCCAATGTAGCGATGAATATTAGATTTTTCGTCTTAGTTGATTAAATATTTGTATCCATTTTGATTCATATATAAGATGGCCAGAAGCCTTTGGAGCAATATTAGATAAGAAGAATTTTAGAAATGGTTTGTAAGTACCATATGTTAATATTGTGCTGTCATTATCGTTAGTCTTAGATTGTAAACTTCAGTAAAACAAAGACATTTTCTACCATAGTTGATGCAATACTATACTAAAATATCACCAAATAATTTCCTATCTTGATTATAAATAATGATTAAATATGTTTTCTTGCATTAGACAGTATTGGACAAGCTTCTATATTAAAGATATTTTATCTTTTTAATTAATTAATTAATTTTAATTTCAACTTTCATTTTAGTTACAGGGGATATAAATGTAGGGTTGTTAACATGGGTATATTGGATCCAGGTAGTGAGCATCGTACCCACTCGGTAGTTTTTCAACCCTCTCCCACCTCTCCCCGTCTCCCTTTTAGTAGCCCATGGTGTCTTATTGTTCCCATTATTATGTCCGTGAGTACTCAAGGTTTAGTTTTCACTTGTAAGGAAGAACACATGCTATTTGGTCTTCTGTTCCTACATTAATTAAGTTAGGATTATGATCTCCTCCAGCTCCATCCATGTTGCTGCAAAGAACATGATTTTGTTCTTTCTCATGGCTACACTGTATCCCATTGTGTTTACATACCACATTTTCTTTATCCAATACATCATTGATGAGCACCTAGGTTGATTCCATGTTTTTGCTATTGTGAATATTGCTGAGATGAACATACAAGTGCATGTGTCTTTTAGGTAGAATAATCTATATTTATTTGAGTATATATTCAGTAATGGGATTGCTGGGTCAAGTGGTAGCTCTCTTTTAAGTTCTTTAAGAACTCTCCAAATTGCTTTCACAAGTGGATGAACTAATTTACATTCCAACCAACAGTGTATAAGCATTCCCTTTTCTCCACAGCCTCACCAACAATCTATTCTTTTTTTTTTTTTACTTTTTAATAATATCTATTCTGACTGGTGTGAGATGTTATCTCACTGTAGTTCTGATTTGCATCTCTCTTATGATTAGTGATGTTGAGTGTTTTTTCATGTTTGTTGGCTACTTGGGTGTCTTCTCTTGAGAGTGTCTGTTCATGTCCTTTGCCCATTTTTTAATGGGGTTAGTTGGTTTTCTCTTGTTTATTTGTTTAAATTTCTTATAGATTCTTGATATTAGACCGTGTTAGATGGACAGTTTGTAAGTGTACTCTCCCATTCTTTAGGTTGTCTCTTTACTCGATTGATGGTTTTTAATGTGCAGAAGCTCTTTGGTTTAATTAAGTACCACTTGTCAATGTTTGTTTTTGTTGCAATTGCATTTGAGACTTAGTCATGAATTCTTTGCCAACGCTAATGTTGAGAAGACTATTTCCTAGGTTTTCTTCTAGACTTCTTATAGTTTGAGGTCTTACATTAAAATCTTTAATCCTTACATCACATCAATAAATATATTTTATTTCTTTTATGATGGCATGAAATGTGAGGCATAAAATAATGTTCACAAGATCTTGATAAAGAACCTTATTTAGTATAGATGTAGAGTAATGTCATTTCTAATGTATCTTTGTGAATCTCCTCACCAGAATGTAAATTCCATGAAAGCAGAGTCATTATTATATTATTATGATTATTTTTTGTTTTAGATGTAGTCTCGCACTGTTGCCTGAGCCTGAGTGCAGTAGCGCAATCTCGGCTCACTGCAACCTCTACCTCCTGGGTTCAAGTGATTCTCCTACCTCAGCCTCCCAAGCAGCTGGGATTACAGGCACCCGCCACCACAGCCAGCTAATTTTTTGTGTTTTTAGTAGAGACGGGGTTTCACTACATTGGCCAGGCTGCTCTCAAACTCCTGACCTCATAATCCACCCACCTTGGCCTCCCAAAGTGTTAGGATTACAAGCATGAGCCACTGTGCTTGGCTGAAAGCAGTCGTTCTAAAAAAATTTTCTGTCCTGTTTTTGCTGTATTCCATGTATGTACAGCATGTCTGTTGAATAATAAAGACCTAATTAATATTTAATGAATCTCCTTACAATATTGCCTTCAGTTTTTCCATACTTAGACATTTTAAAAAATGCAATTAGAGGAAATAAAATGACTGAAATAAATTTTCTCAGAAAGAAAAATTGTAAAAATGAAATTGATTTATTGATTCCAAAATCGTTTCATATCCTTGGATGTTATGTAAAATATATTATGTAGCAAAAGAAAATGAAAACAATGTTTGTTGGCCTTTTAATTAAGAAAACAGAACTTATTTGACTCACTAGTTACAACAATTACAGAATGGAATCCACTACAATGCTTTCATGTACTATAATTAGTTTGACTTGATTTTCATCACCTCTCTCAGAACTAAGTTAGATATGTGCTTATAGTTTAGCATGAGGAAACAGGATCCCAGTGGTGGAATGACTCATCAATATTGTATAACACCTAGTTAGTAAAGAAAAACAGTTAGAATTAAGGTAGTTTGATTTCTGTTTGGTATCATTTATATATTAAAGAAACAACAAGACCATAGAGTTGTAAACAATCATTTTGATACCGTAATGTCATCTCTCCTGCCTCTCTCTCCCCAGCAGAAACTAACGGCTTCAGCACTGGGTTGTTTGACATTTTCTGAGTGATGACATAACAGAAATGTTGAGCAAAACAATGAATGAATTTTTGTTCTCAGAATTTCAAAAGAGATTTTTGAGACTTGTGGCCAAAACTGTACGATAAGAAGAAACGGTTTGTATTCTAAGAATTCTGTCTAGAAAAGATCCACTGACAAAAAAAAAAAAGGCAGCAGCAAAACAGGATAATTAGGTGTTGGTGTCTATATTTGATGATGTAATATTTAATTATAAGATCTTAATTTGTAAATAAGAATAGCTGATTGCAAAAGAGCTGTTAGAGTATGGCCATATTTGCATTTTCAAATATAAATGAATAGGGCTACCAATATCCACTCAGGGAAGTAGAGAGATGAAAGGAGCACATCTCCCACTCTTACACTAAAAAAGGGCCACATGTTGAAATTTGTATTATTGCTCCAAGCTTACATTTAGGGAAATGAAAGCTTAGAGAGCTTGAGGTGTGTTCATGGTAGTCCAAGCGTCATGTGACAAGTCATTTACTAAAGTGTCTCTCTTAACACTCAACTTCTAATCAGAAAGGATAATAATATATGAATTAGCAATGGTAAATATATAAAGTTTATATTTCCTATAACTCTCAAATTCAAATCTTATCTTGTACCACTGTCACCCATATACTTTAAAGCCATCAGAAAATTCATACTCAGATTTTCATTACTTTTCTAAGACCAAAACCCACTATAATTAGACATTATTATTTCCAGCAAAAAAAAAAAAATATGTCAAATAAAAATATGTTGGCAACTCAAATTCAGAATCAACATGTATTCCCACATGTTCACTTAGCTAAAAGTTTTCTATTTCTGTAAGCTTAGACATTTTTACTCCTGCACTTTCCCTGTTCCATATCACACCAAGAACACAACGGTGTCTATGTGGGAACCTCACAAAGCAAAAGTATCAATAGCTCCTTGAAACTTACTTTCTGCTCATTACAACATTACAGTGTTGATTTTTTCAACTGCTCTTCCTTTTGTCTATGGGTGACACTTTCTATTTCTACATATGTAATATGTTATTTTTCTTTAATTTTATGCTGACCATAGTGGATTATATTATTTAGTGTTTGAAGTATTTTGTCACCCATTAAAAGGCAATGCATTTTGTTTTGTCAGGTATTTCAATTACTGGCGTATACTTTGGTCCTATCAGATTTGATTTTATCATTGCTAGGAACATTCTATTCCTGTTCTGTACTTAGCATTTAGAACATGCCACTTACTGCATGGTGTGGTCCTGACTCCTAAGCGACGGCATTTTCTGGAGTCTCAGCTAAACGCTCAATGTGCTCAGAGAGTGCGGGGCAGATCGTTCTGTTCTGGCTGGGCTGACACTCTGTTCATCTGAAGTTAATCACTGAGCCCTCACCCAAGGACCCATGATGATTCACTACAAAGACTTCCAGAGCCCCTTCTCTGGAAGAGAGCCCTCATCTTAGATAGCCAGAGCTGTATATTTCAGCTGCGGCACAAGCCAAAAAATCTAAGACCTTCCTCCTCAGATCAGCAAAATCACTGTTATTTTGCCTCAATATTTTGCAGCACAGAAAAGTCTCTAAGCAGAAACCAGGAGCCACCATGCTACAATCATCTGGTTCACCTTGTGTATTTTCCTTTTCCTCATGATCACAGATCTCTGCTTACTGTTTCACACCTGAATTGTTGTCTCTCATGTATTTTATAATTTTCTGCAGTAATCATCATGAAGAGATCACATGTCTGGTACCATTTTTCTCTGTCATGACTGGAAACAGAGGTCCCAACAGAGTAAAACATAACAAACAAAAATTAGTCATGTTTCCTCCTTGATTATTTCATTGTATACCCATTGTGCTTAGATTACATCTATATTCTTTACCAAGGCCTATAACTGTCTTCATAATTTATCCCTTGCATCCTCTCTAACATCTCATAAAATTACTCTCTTGACTCAAGACACACTGATTTTTTTTTTCTAGACCCTGCAGGCACACAACTGGTGATGAAATTGTAGGAGAAAAATGATCATACCTTTTCCCCACGTATCACAAGGGTCATGGTTAACACTTCTATAACATAAGAGAGATTACAAGAGAAAAATGTATTTTTAACACTTTTACTTGACACGAGAGTCTTTAGAAATGAAGATCAAAAGACCCAGGGAAAACTGTATTTTGTGCTTAGTTCAATGAAGAATGGGTAACACATAGAAATACAACTGCACGAAAAGGGTATGATCTTGGTTGGGTGTAGTGGCTCACGTCTGTAATCCCAGTTTTTTGGGAGGCCCAGGAGGGAGGATTACTTGAGACCAGGAGTTTGAGGACAACTGGGCAACATAGCAAGACCCTGTCTCTACCAAAAAAAATAAAAATAAAAAGAGGGAAGAGGGTATAATATAATGGTAATAAATTGAGGAGAACTCACTAAGACCTATCTGTTTAGATTATTCTTGGCCTCTCCTGTAGCATTCCTTCCTCTTGGTATAGGGCAGGATACCTGTCTCTGGAAGATCTTCAAAGGAGAAGGGACAAAGTCAGGGAGTGACATTTCTAGGTTTTACAACTTATTTTGAAGGAGAGACTTTCTAGTTTCTGTGAATTGTCATGGGGAAGAGGAATTCTAGCTTCTGTGACTCACTTCTGAAGAGAAAGAGGGGCTGGAGACAGGAGGGTGAGAGAAGTTCAGAGAGAATCATTGCTTCTGAGGTCTTTCTAGTACCCTTCAATTCAAAATACTCAGAATGCCAAAGCACCCTGCTTTGAGGTATTGTGTTATGAGCCCCAACAACACCATCTCAACATCTTGACAAAGGATGTGCCCTCTGCCTGAAATGATTTTTTTCTGTTTCTTTCTACTACCTCTTTCTTTAAGTTTCAGTTAAAATTCTACTTCCTTTTGGAATATTGCCCTGACCACCTATGTGACATATACCTCTTTTTTTCATAATCATATTTCTTTTTCTTTTTAGCCCTTACAGATATGTTAATCAAATATTTATGTGGGTGCTTTTCAGTACATTGTAGCTGGAGACCCAGAAGAGCCCATGGTGTAAGTTCCAGTCCTAGTCTAAATCTGAGCCTGAAGGCAGGAGAAGCCTGTTGTCTCAGCTTGAAGACAGTCAGGTAGAGAGAAACAATTCTCCCATACTCAGCCTTTTTGTTCTACTCAGTGGATTGGATGAGTAATCTCCAAACACACTGGGGAGGGCAATCTACTTCCCCAGTCTACAGATCCAGACATAATGTCCTACAGAAACACCCTCACAGAAACACCTAGAATAATCTTTAACAAAATATCTAGGTATCTCAGGACCCAGTTAAGTTGACACATCAAATTAACCATCACACTCAGAAAGTGTTTGCCAGAGGAATAAAAGAAGTTGAGATGTAAAGGATGTAGAGTTAGTAGTACAAAAAGTGATGAAGAGCATTCTGGACAAATGAGACTCTCCATGCAAAGTTGTGAACATATGAAAGACTTTGATGTACTAAGGAAATGAAATAAGTTAAGGGACCTGAAGCCAAGTGAGTCAGATGGAGAGTGTTGTGATAAATTCTGAGTGACTGCAAAGGGGCCTGATGATGTAGGACCCCACTGATTCTTGCTATTCAAAATGTATTTCTCAAGTCCTCAATATGGGCATCCCTTAAGATCAACTTAGAATGTACAGCCTCAAGTCTCACCCTAAGTAAATATTATTATCAGAATCTGCATTTTAATAAGATCCCAGCATAAAACATATCTCAGATATATAAACTTGATGGGACCTGGAGATGGACTATATCTTGGTAATGATTGGTCAAGGACAACTCCCAGGTTACATACTTTGATCAAATGGTTAATAAATAAGCCTTTAAAAAACAGCAACACTGTAGGAAGGGCAAATGTGGCAGATGGGGGGTAAGCACATTTGTATATGTACACATGTGTGTTTATGTTTGGTGGAAGATTAAGGTTTCCAGTTTTGCCTTGCCATGTCTGAATTGACTAAGATACACCAAGTAAATGGCAATGAGAATCTAAAATACAACTTTAGAAATAATAATTTAAGAAAAAATTAAGAGATTGAACTGTTGAAAATAGAATACTAATTCAACATAGAAAAATGAGCAAAAAGAGTGATCAAAGATGACTCCAAAATTTTCATCTTATATATTTAGAATAAGGAGGTGCTAACAGATAGGGAATGCAGAAAGATGTTTAAGTACCTACTCAATATGCTGGAAATAATGAGTTTGAAAAGACAACAAGATACTCATGTAAAGAGATAATTTATTTATATATATAATGATTTATTTATATATATATACACACACATATATAAATGTGTATATGTATGTGTATCTATAAACACATATATGTGTGCATATGTGTAAAAGTGGACCTTAGGATGTTAAATCAGAATTTAAATCTTCGGAAGCTATATACATGACAAAAATAGTTGGACTATGAGCATAGAGCTCCATCTTTTACTGTTGAATTCCATTTCCATTCAGTGGGATGAATTCATTAAAGTCAATATCCCACCTAAAAAAGTTGACTGGTCATTTCTCAACTGGTACCCATCCCTGGAAGCTATATTGAGAAAACATACAAACAATAGCCATGAAAAGGAGTGAGATAAGATATTAGCTTGAGTGCTTAGGAGATTCTTTTTATTTTCCCTAATAGAAAAATCTCTACAGTTTTGAAGGAAAAAGAAATTATTTGATACAGTGAGATAGACTGAAATTGTATGACGAAGAGGAATAAAAATTAATATGGCATGACCCTAGTCCTGGTGCGAAAATTGTCTGGAGATTAAGACAAGAGTGATTAGCACTGGGGAAAAGAAAGGATGATATTCATACAGACAGCCCCAGTACAGCCTGTTAAAATAATAAAATACATTCTCATAGGTTGGCAATTTGCCTTTGCTTTGAGTTCTCAGAGGATGGTTCCTGCCATACATACTCATATCCAAGCTGCCTCTGCTCATGCCCCAACTTCTAGGATCAAACAATTAAAGCTTGGATCAGTAGCAGATTGTATTTGTAACCTCTGTCACTTGTGTTTTTTCTGATTGGTAGGTGCTCATGGAAGATAGGCTGGCTAGCCCTTGGTCTGCAGGTACCCAGCAAAGGGAGACTAGGGAGAGGTGAACAGCTGACATGGCACCTCTTATAAGTAATGTCATGCAACGCAACTGGAAGGTACTTATTACACCTAGAGAACATTCAAACTCTTTTGGCTATTAGCAGTTTTAAATATATTAATAAAATGTGATCCTTCATTAGGCCATGCCCTTGAGAAAGGAAAATAAATCTTGGGGTTCCAAAATCACTAAGCTGAAGGGAAAAGTCAAGCTGTGAGCTGCTTGGGCAAACCTGCCTCTCATTCTATTCAAAGTCATCCCTCTGCTGAGATAAATGCATATCTGATTGACTCCTTTGGAGAGGCTAACCAGAAACTCAAAAGAATGCAACCATTTGTCTCTTACCTACCTATGACCTGGAAAGCCCCTCCCCACTTCCAGTTGTCCTACCTTTGCTTTGAGTTCTCCCACCGTTCTGGATAGAGCCAAGGTTCATCTTACATATATTGATTGGTTTTTCATGTCTTCCTAAAATGTATAAAACCAAGCTGTGCTCACACCACCTTGGGCACATGTCATCAGGACCTCCCGAGGCTGTGTCACCTGTGCGTGTCCTTAACTTCGGCAAAATAAACTTCCTAAATTGACTGAGACCTGTCTCAGATATTCGGGGTTCATACACTAAACATATATTAGCTCATTTGAATGCTATAATTACTCGATTATATTGAGTACTATAATTTTACAAATGAGAAAATGAAGTATATTGAGATTTAAAAACTGTAGTGGCAGAGCTTCTATTTGAACCTTCGCAACCAGTAACAGAATCCAGAACCCCTACTTGTGATTATACTAATGCCACTAATCTGTTTTGGAGGAAAAGGTTCAACTCATTTATAGGTTCCCTGCCAATAAATGAGTTATGTGCATTGTTAATAATAGAAATAATTAATATATTAAAATATTAGGCATAACTATAAGGAATAGAGGAAGAGTGACTTTAACGGTTGCTAATTCAGCAGTGGCTAAGACAGGGTTTAGTACCATGAAGAAGTATCCTTGATCATGGGCATGATGAAGATGAGTTTGACAAAACTGCAGTTAATCCTTAATATGCAAAAATAAAATAATGAAGGACTCATTTCAAATGGACACAATTTTTTTTGTATATAAAGGTATGAAGTCATCTGAAGAAAGAAGAGTTCAGAGAGGAGCTAGAAAGTTTTGGAGGTGGCATACAAGTGAGTGATGGGGAACATTTCAAATGCTTTATCATGTACCAGCTACTTTCAATTGTGAAGGAAGTATAATAAAGAAAATGGTATTCTTTCCTCTTTGTATGTACCCTAGAAAGGAATGTGTTAAAGTGCATATTTTATGCATTATTCTTAGTTTCAGTAATAAACAGTTTTCCAAATGTATAAGATTGGGAAAAAAGCGTAGAAATAAACTATAATGACACCTAATAAAAGTAGGCATTTAACCCATATTTATGCCTCCAAAAGCTTTGTTAAACCCAACATACTGACGTTGTTTATGACTTTGATACTTGCATGGAGCATTCAGTTTTTTTTTTTCAACAAATAGCACCTTACATTATTAAACCACTTAGCCATTTTCACAGCCCAAATGTACCTCTAAAATTATATTGTAAGGTGTCATATGCTCACTTAAAAGAAGAAAATGTCGTAGGCTGGATTAAATAGGATATGAATGAGCAAGCAGAATAAACCAGTAAAATTTAATTAAGCAATTTAGCACTCCATAAAAGCAGCAACACATAAAAGTGAGATGTACATGACAGGGGTGGTTGCACTACAATTCTAATCTTTTAGGAACTTAGAAAGGAGCACTGTGCAACAAGCAGACATTCTTTTTCTACACAAAGTACGTTTAAACACAAGTATTAATAGTAATTGAAGTGGCCTTTACATATGGAAATTCTTTGTATTGTATTCTTTACTTTGACTTAGTGCAGGTGAAGCATAAAGAACAGACACAAAAGTAACTTCATATGCAACAAAGACATGATTGTAAAACTTATACTCTCCATTTTCTACAATTAGGCAAACTGAGGAAGAAATTCGTTTGTAAACAGTCCAATTTTCAAAATCATATGCTTGCCACATACTTCTGTTAAATAATCCTAATGAGATGCTGAAAAAAACTAGAAGCCCAGAGGTAAGAAACATAAGGCACCTCTGCATTAAAAGAACTGAAAGGATGAACAGTATCCTTTGCTTCCATAGCAACCATTTCAGGAATCTGACTTGTATTTTTATATCTCAGGGTTATTGCGATACCGTATTTCTTTTAATTAAATCAAACTTCATTCTCAAGGTGCCTATAACCTGGCCATTTCTAATCTTATTTCCAATTAGCTTCCAAAATTTTCCCGAGAATTTCCTTCAACTGAAGCTGTTTTAAATGTTAAAACATCTAAATTCAAAGTTCAAAATTGAATCCTTTAATATTTAACCATGGACTTTAAATCAGGCTCTAAATGACATATTCTATAGGATCTACAAAATCACATTTCATTTGTATACATTCTTTAGCTACTTACTTTTTTCCCTGATCCTTTTTATTTTATAACTTAAATATTATATAACTATGTATCATATTGTATATGCTGTTATAATTTATTTTAATTTATAATTTAATTTCTGTTCCTTTAATAACATGTATTATTACAAATTACTCCAAACATTTGTCATAGAAGACAAATAATAAGAAAGTGGGTAACAATGAAAATACAGAATTTCAAAGTATATCAATTAACATCAAATTTCATTTTATTTCCTTACCAACAGTGTGAGACTTTTTAGAGGAGACCATATATTATTCTTCCACTATCTTATGGGCCTTAACATAATCATAAACACACAGTATATATTATTCAGCTATGAATCCTATCTTTCATCTCTTTTTAAAATTTGCACAACTTATTTTTCTTTAATTTATCTTTTTACCAATTCTATCTTTTAAATGTATTTTAATATATTATTTAAAAATAATTTCACATGCAGGAAAGTTGCAAGGATGGTATAAAGAGCTCATAAGGCCTCTTCTTTTGATTATTTCTTATTCCTCAATTGTTAGCATTTTACCATGTTTGCTCCATCACCCTCTCTCTCTTGGGAGCATCGTGTAGACACAATCCCTCATTATTCCTAAATACTTCGGTTTGCATGTCAGAAAAAAAGACATTTTACTACTTAACTACAAAACAACTGCAATGCAACAATTCAAATATGAAAATTATTACAATGCTAACATCCAGTTCATATACCTCCGTTAAATATTGTTAACCGTCCCAACAATCTGTATTGCTGCTTTCCAGTGTGGGAACACGGATAGGATAAGTCTTCCTGCCTCTTTTGTCCCCTTCAATCTGCTACAGTTTCTCAATCTGTCTTTGTCCATCATGACTTTGACAGCTGCACAGAATATAGGTCTTTTGTGTTTCATTTTTCATTGCCTTTTGATAACTTCTATGTGGGGGATATTCCTAAGAAAGTCCTATCATTTTTTTTCATATGCAATACCTGTTTTTCATCAAATCTCTACTCACCAGCTCTAGCATTCATTAATGACTTCTTTCTGAATTAACCACCAAAATGAGAGTTGCCAGTGTGATTTTCTATTTCCATCATTCCTTTTAAATTTATTAGTTGGCATTTTACTCTAAGGAAGAGCTTTGTGTTTCTCCCTATTTATTTATATGTTATTTATAGTTGTGTGAACTCCTAGATTAACATTTTATTCATGGAATGTTAGCTCACTATTTTTGATATTTATTTTACAGATAAAATTGCTTCAGTTTTGGCCAGAGAAAACTACTTAAGACTGACTCCTGTGTCTTATTGTCACCCC
Organism: Colobus angolensis palliatus; assembly: GCF_000951035.1. NCBI lineage: Eukaryota > Metazoa > Chordata > Mammalia > Primates > Cercopithecidae > Colobus > Colobus angolensis. The sequence goes on along the minus strand of NW_012113475.1, from coordinate 8,455,340 downwards.
CTCATCAGTCTTTGAGTACCTCTTTGCTTTCCCACCCAATAAGATTTTCCAGGTTTGTCTGCTTGTTCTGCCTCAGTCTTAATACTTACCATTTTCCCAAGGAGCCCTCGTTCTACAGTTGAGGATGGTACCGAGAAACCGAGATCTGAGTCCCTGATGTGCTTATTCTCCTGAAGCATCACTGCTTCTTGTGTCTTCTCAGTTGACCAACAAAGGGAATGCATATATAATTGTGTGTGTGAGATACACAGACACATATACAGACACACACACACACATATATGTTTGTATTGATTTCTACATCTTTATATCCATTTATTTTTTCAAGAACATACATTCACAACTGTATGTCGATTTCCAGTCTAATGCCAGAGGTTCTTTCTGTCATTTCTTTCTATATTCGTAAATTCTTTTCTAACAAAGAAACACCTGGCCTCATTATCCACACAATGTCTATTAGTTGTTCACTCTTCCGTATGTAACCCATTTCCCAACATACCCACTGTCTGCTCATCCCAGCCTGACTGTTGCTTTTGGAGTTGTGTTTCCTCTTGAACCCTGACAAAAGGGAAAAAGGAAGAAGACAAGCTTTTCCACCTTTTATAAGGAAAACTCAAACAAACTGTTCTTCTATGCAATTTTTGTTTCTTTTATTTTTCCATGCTCATTGTTTATTTATTCGTTCATGTGGAAAATACTTAAGCTCCCATCCTATGCTCAGCATTCTCCTAGCCCAGGGATTAAGGAGTGAAAAAAAATTATCTGATTGCATCAATTTATATTCTAAAAAACAATAATATATTTCTCTAATTTTTAAAATTTATAAAAGTCATTTTACTGAAGAAAATTAAAGTCTTTGAGTAACAATTAATGCTAAGGTTGCCTTGAAAATTATTTTTGAATTTTTGTTGCATCCCCATGCTGTATTCTTCCTTAGAGACACCTGCTTTCATTAGTTTGGTGTGCAGTGTTTGAAACATTTTATAATGTGTTTACACACACAAACACATATACATACAACACACACATTGACAATAATGTGTTTACACACACACTCATACACACATACACACACATTGACAATGTAGAATGCCATGTTCTATGTTTACTTTTAGTTTTATACAGGCAGTATATTCCATGCATAACTCTGAAACATGCAGTCTTTATATTATCAGTCTTTTCACATTAGTAAATGGAGATCTCCCTCATTTTTTAAAACCATTACTTAGCATTTCATAATATATATAATGTTATAATATATTTATAGGTTTATGAGCTACTTATACTTTCTGTGAATATCATAATTTTGCTCCTTTTCTTAAATTAAATGCCTTTTTTATCTTTCACTTATTGAATTGTATTAATTCTTTATATGTTCTTGAAACAAACATCGGCTTTTTTGTAATTTAAAGATTTCCTGGTGTCATTTAACATATAGACAACAAATTTTATATCATCTAATATTTTAATATTATATTTTTCTGTTACGAAAAGCTTTCTTACTCCAAATATTATATTTATGTTTTCAATATGTTCCCAGACTTATAAAATTGATAGTTCTCATGTGTAGCTTTCTATTTATTTGTTATATTTTATGGAATTCAATAATGTTTTCTGGTTGTCAAATTTTACATTCATAAAAGTTTTTTTGGACTTCTTATTAGTTTTATTTTAAGTATAATAATTATTTTAACGATAATAATGGCATTTTCCATTAGATTTTCTAGGAGTTTTTAAGTTATAATTTTAGAAAAATGTTGATTTTTGTATGTGAAATCTTATATCCAACACTTACTAGACTTTTTCTAGTTCTTGATTTTCTAAATTATCCTAAAGTTTATAGTTAAAAGATCAGATTTTGTGCAATAATAAAGTTTACATAATATTACCAAATGTTTTCATCTCTCATTTGTTTTTCTTGTTTTATTGAATTGACTGAAACTCTCACTAAAATATAAAAGAGGTATTTCTAAATTTTACACTTTAATGGAACTACTTTTTGGCTTGACCTTTAAGTGCCATATTTACTAATATCTTTTTAAGTTAAGAAAGCTTTCTTTTATTCTTAAGTTGCTCATCTTGGCGCCAATTAAAATAATCATGGATTTCATCCTTTCTATTGCCTGTGTAATGAGTTTTACTGACACATTTTCTAATGCTGCATTATTCTTGCATTACTAGAATAATCCCTTCATTGCCATGATTTTTCCTCTTTCTATAACAGATGGAAAGGAAATATTATTACCCTGTTTTGTTGTTGTTGTTGTTCTGGTTACTCAAACAGCTGATTATCAGAATTTTTTTCTCATTGCATTTTGAAAATATTCTTTTTTTGCATAGTTTTTGTTTTTGAGAGTTTTTGCTAATTGCTTTCTAAAGGAGGTCAAAAACAATAAATTTTCTTTGTTTTCTTCAAAAAGTTCATTGTTCAACTATATGCTATGCCTCCTTGTAGTTACATTATTTATTTGTTGCTTCAATATGTTCACAGTAATTGTTATTAATTTCTAAAACGAAGTTACTGAATATATATTGGCTTCCTGAATAAACATTTCAATCATTGATTGATTGTTGAATGTGGCCACCTTTGATTTCATTGTTTCCTACCCTTAGAACGAGTAAATTAATCTCCTCTCAAGGTCATATAAAGCTAACATTGTCCAACCACAAGCAATTAAAACTACAGGTACTATTCATTTTACTATTGCAAGGAGCTGGATAATCAACTCACAGCAGCCAAAGCAATACAGTTAATGTATTGGCATAAATTATTAGAACTGTGAAAGGAAGGTTGTAGCCCCAGTTATGAGTGGATGCAGGAATATAGTCAATAGCATCATGATTTATATTTTTTTTCCATTTCTGCTTACCTCCATTTGAACCTACTCTCAGTAAAGCTCTGTTCATTTAGTTGCAAATGGCTTGCTAGGAGTTACATGCTCACATCCTAGAAAATAACATTTCTTCCTCGACGCGTCCCAAGTTCTCTAAGTTCTGGGTTGCATAATTGCCCTTGCCTGAAATAATCATTGAGACTGGAAAGTGGAGTTATCTCATTAGCTAGATGTGGCACATATGCCACTACTTTTACTGGAGGTGGAGGGAAGGGAAAATATGTACTCAATCCCATGCAAAATACATTAATAATTATCCACAGCAAAGAAGGGGGCTGTATTTGTAGAACAGACCAATAGGAAAAATAATTAGCTAATACTAAATGTTTCTATCTTGAGTATTGTTCCATATGATTTGTACATATAACTGATTTACCCCCCTCAACAACCCTATGAGAAATATGCTCTTTTTATATTTACACAATTTTACATATTTTACATTAACAGAAAAAATTGCAAAGATAGAACATAGATTTCCAAACATCTCTCATCTAGTTTAACATTTTAGATTACTATACAACATTTATCAAAACTAGGAAACTGACATGGGTACATTATTACTAACTAAACCCCAGCATACATTAGAATTCACTTTGTATGATGAACAGTTCTATAGGTTTTGACAAATGCATGAAACCATGTATTCACTATTCCAGTACCATAAAAAATAGTTTCTTTGCCCTAAAATTTATCTTGTACATTTTCTCATATTCAACAGCTCTTCCCTTCCTGAAATCCTTGTCTTCTATAATTTCTACCTGTCTCTATTATTTTTGCTTTTCCCAAAATATCATGCAATGGAATCAGGAGATATGCCAGCTTTTGGGTGTATCTTATTTCAGTTAGTGAAATGTATTAAACATTCATTCATTTTGTTGCATGAGTGAATAGCTCATTCCTTTTATCTTTAAATCGTATTCTATTATATGGCTCAACCATGGTTTGTTTATCAGTTTACCTATTGAAGGACATATACGTTGTATAGGTGCAAAATGTATAATACATTTTCTTTACCCATCACAAGGGTCATGGCCAACATGGGGTCATCGCCAACCCTTCTATAACAGACAGGTGAACAAGATAAAAGCATAACAAATTTATTTAACAAAGATTTTTGTAATATGCTAGCCTTCAGCAATAAAGACCCAAAGACTCAGGGAAAACTCTATTTTTAAACTTAGATTTAATGAAGAATGGACATCCATGTAGAAATGTGATTGGGCAAAAAGGGTTTGATCTAATGGTGACAAACTGGGGGGACCATAGGAAAGTCTGTTTGTTCAGTTTATTATTGGTTTCTCTGTGTAGCATTCCTCCTCCAATCCCACAGCCAGGTATAGGGGAGAACCCTTCTGGAATGAGAGTCTATGGCCTACTTTCAGAGGAAATAAACCAGAGTGGCATGTTTAGGTTTTATGGTTTGCATTAGGGGAGAGGAGTTCTAGTTTCTACAACTTGACTTAGAGAAGAGAAATTTTAGTTTCTATTACCCTCTTTAGGGGAGAAATTGGAAAGGAGAATGGAGAGTGGGAAAGGTTTAGAAAGAACTTCTTGTTTCTGAGGCTTTCCAGTCACCTTCAGTTCAAAATATTCAGCATGCCAAAGTGCCACACATAAGGGTTCTGAGTTCCAAAGCTTGGTTCAAGTTTTTGACTCTTACAGATAAAGCTGCCATTGACATTCCCATCCAGAATGTTTTGAGAATATAAGTTTTCAAATGCCTTCGATAAATAACTGATATTGTTATTGCTGGTTGAATGGTAAGTGCTTGTTTAACTTCATAAAAATTTGCCACATTCTCTTCTGAAGTGGCTCTAGCACTCTACCACTTCATCATCCCATCAGCAGTGAATGACAGACCTTGTTATTTCTCTCCTCACCAGCATTTGTTGTTGTCAGGTTTTTTTTTTTTTTGCATATTAGCTATTAAAATAGATGAGCAGTGTTATCTATGTCTCATTGGGGCTTTAATTTGCATTTCCTAATGACGAATAATGTTGTACATCGTTTCATGTTCTTATATGCCATCTGCATATCTTCTTGCCATCTGTACGCTTATCCTCTGTGATAGTTTTTAATCTTATTATTAACTCAATTTTACATATGATAAAATTGATATTCAGAGCAATTAATGACTTGCTGTATGTAGCTGGTAAGTAGAGCTGAACTCTAAACTCTACGGGTCTACTTTCAAGTAACATATCTATACAGAAGATAACAACCCAATTATAGAAATAGCATTACACTCTATGATATGCTATCATATTCATTCTTATCACACCTTAAATTCTTAAAGAAACAACATGCAAAATAATAAATCAGAAAAAATAAGATATAAAAACTTGCATAATTAAATCTAAATAATAAAGAATAATTTATTAAGCATATTTAGTAGCAACATAAAATAATTAAGTTAACATCAGTAGCTACTACTTTGCAAGAGCATTGTATACTCAGTACTTTGACTTAAGTTCGATATTTTTAGTGACCTTTGAGAAAAGTATTAAAGCAATTATCTATATGATGCTAAATGGTGTGCTTAAGTAGCACTATATTTACTTCTGGGCATCTCCTGATGATATTTGAAATCTCAATACTCTGTTTTCTCTTCTGTTTCTTTTGGCTGGTCACTTATAATGTGTTATATAACTAAAATATAATGGAAATTTTGCCAGTTCCTGCTCACCTTGAGATGTGATGGTACTACCAGTTTTTAATTTTATGTTTGTAAAATGAGGGGCACACAATCATACATGTACATATGCATGCACATATGTATCATACATGTACATATGCATGCACATATGTATCATACATGTACATAGGCTATGTTCAACTTTATGTAATTTAAATAAGGGCTCAGAATGAATGTTATTGTTATTTTAGTATTTTCACTAAAATATTTTTATTTATTTTTATTTTAATGTCTTCATATATTGACATTGTGACAATCTATACCTTATATGTTAATTACTTTAAGTTAAAAAAGTAAGTTTAGATCTAATGGTAGATTTTTCTCATGCTATCTTCTCATTGTAATTTTTAAACTCAATTACAAACTGTTTTACTAATGTCTATAAGCTAGAGTCACTATTTTTGTTTACAATGCTAGGATTGTACATTAGTCAATTGCTCTGGATAATATGCTTTTTTACAAAAAAATGTTGATTATTCTGTGTCATTGTATTCTTAAAATAAAGTTTTAATTGTTAATTATAACTATTAAAGCTTCTCATTAAATTTTATTTAAATCTAAAATTGATGCCTCCCAGATTTATTAAATTAGGTGTTTTCCTAACACATATACTTCATATATAATAAAGAACCATTTTAATATTTTATAATATGCTCAAAAACTGAGCAAATATTTACTAATTGTCTAAATTACAAATTTCTTTTTTCTCAAGTGTATATATTTTGGTCTATCCACTGATGAGATAAATAATAAACATTATTCAATAAGGAATTATGAATACAATGAGTTTATCATAAAATTATCTGCATTTTATGAAAAAGATGTCAACTAAACATTTTATTTTAAAAAGTATGAAATTTTTCTATGAAAATTCAAATCTTTTAAGAACAATTATATTATTTTTAGAATTTTTCTCTCTCATAGTTACATTATGTTTTGTTCAGTAGGAGATTAGAGTGAATAAATGTACATAAGGGTTTCTGATGTACAATATTTCCTAAACTCTTTTAGATTTTGCAATAACACTACATTGACTTTCTATGAAAGTTCTAACGTTTTTAAAATTAACACATAGCAACCTGTGTTTTGGAACAGAGCTGTCAACTGCTTTGAAATATATGTGTGTCTGTGTCCCTGTGTGTGTGTGTGTGTTTCCCTGATGCACACACAACCACACATACACAATTCAAAGTGTGTATCACACTTCATTTTCATTGTGTATCACAATCTATTATATCAAGTACAAACAGAAACAAATTTAGCTCTAAAAACATTTATTTGCAAACCACCATTTGACTAGATATATAACACACTATAAAATTTGGTCAATGATTTGTTATTTTGGTCATTTGTATTTACTCTCTTCAGGAAAAGAATTGACTATTATACTGCTAGTTTAGATTAGTTTTCTTGTTTGGTCTATTATTTTCCTGAGAATGTATGCCTTGTGCTTATGTAATAACAAATAGCAAATTAAAATGCTATAGACATGGATATCTTTTATGTTTTCAAAATCTAAATTAGACTCCTAAGGTACAGTACAAGACAGTAAGTCTATGTTCAGTGAAATATAGTTGAATAGATTAAGGTGAATGCTGTTTGCTTTCATGTACCTCAAGGAGAAGATACAAAATATCCTAGAATTGGGGAGAAAATATTAAATAAGTGGTAATGAGAGCCAATCAAACCACAGTTAAATGCCATTAAGAACATTTTTATTGTCAATGAGAGCAAACAAATATTTAGATCTTGATGTATTATTTTACCTTACCAAAGAACTGGAATAATTGTTCCCTTCTCTCCAGTGAGGAAAAAAAAATACTAAAAAACAATATGTGACACTAAGGAGTTTTTTTTAAAAAATAGCAGACTTAGAAACTATAAGTCAGATGTATAAATATAGGAAAAGAACTACAAACTTCTCAAAGAACAAGAACAAGGTGACACAAGTGTGTGAAGTCCTTGGGGACATAAAAAGATGCTGCTATATACTTAACACATAGTTTCTGCCAGTAACAGTGTGTTATTTTCAGAGAATTTCTGCTTCTTGTAGCGGAAGGGAAGAGATGATTGGTTGGGAAGTAAAAAGGCGGAGTGTGTTCACATTTAATATCACATTACTCAAATAAAATTTGAATGAGAGTCTGACAATGCATCAATCAATTATATACTAGCCAATTATATACTAGCCAAATTACCTGATAAAGCCACAAAATCCTCAACCTCATAATTCAGATAATATTTACCACATCAGGTAGTTATGAGAATAAAATGAAACAATAAATAAAGATGGCTAGACACATAGAAAGTATTCAATAAATTGTTTCTTGTCTTTTTTCCCCTAATCTTCTCTGGTTTTATTTTCCTTTGCATAAGAAGGAGTGTCAAAAAGGTAAAATACTAGATTAAGATTTTTAATGGGGTATTTTATATTTTAATTTACTTAATGATAGTTACACATTACTGCTCAATGTAGAAGAGCATCATTTTACAAAGTAGAAAACTAGGCCAGAGAGATTAAATGACTGTCTTGAGACTTTAGCTACATTATGGCAGAACTATATAAATACCCAATTTTTGTCACTTTTTATTCTTCACACTTTGCCTGCACATTTAATAGATTAAGTTACTCATAGTCTAGCTAATGTCCTACACACTGATATGCAAACATTCCCAATATCAATATGATTGATTAACTGGTAATTTTTAAGTGGAATCACATCCTTACTTATGTGGGAGCCAGGGAGAGGAAGGCTTCTGTCGCATTTCAAAATTGTTTTTTCAATTTCATTTGATACATTTTAGTTCCAAAAGTTCGTTCAAATTCACTAAGGTTAAATGTGAAAATTAAGTATCTGGTAGACAGGTAAGATTTCATATTCACACTGTAGTAGTGGATGTAAAAGTGAGAGTAGATTGGATTACCTTATTGTCTACTTTCATTGTGGAATTCTTATTTTGTCCAAAGCCTTTCCAAAAAAAAAAAAAAAAAACCATGAAAGCAAATAATAAGTGATTACTTTTTGCCTTCTAACATGGTATTTTGTTAGTAAAATATTTCTGAAGTGAACATAAGGGAAGTGAAAGGAGGGAAGAAATGGAAAATGGGGAGGAGAAAAAACAGAAAAAAAGAAAAAAGAAGGAAAAGTGTTGGGTAAACTGCATTCTGAAAGATAATAAGGTATATTGAATCAAATACATTTGTTTGTATTTTAAATCAATACTAAAATATATAGTGATCAGATTGGGGTAATTAGCATATCCATCATCTCAAATATTTATCATTTCTTTATATTGGGATTGTTCACTAGCCTCCTTCTAGCTATTTGAAACTATTTAGTACATATTGTTAACTATAGTCATTCTGCAGTGGTATAAAACACAAGAACTTATTCCTTCTATCTGGCTTTAATTCTGTAACCCATTAACAAATCTCTCCCTATTTCTTTTTCCCTTTGCTTTCCCAGCCTCTAGTAAGTATTCTTTGTTCTACTTTTTAGTTCTATGAGATTGATTTTTTTTAGTTCCCACATATAAGTGAGACCATGTGGTGTTTAACTTTCTGTTCCTGATTTATTTCACTTAACATAATGTCCTCCAGTTCTATCCATGTTGCCCAGAATGACCGAATGTCATTTGTTTTCCTTTTCAATTGCATATATATACCACATTTTCTTTATCCATTCATCTGTTGTTGGACACCTTGGCTGATCCCATATCTTGGTTGTTGTGACTAGTGCTTCAATAAACATGGGGGGTGCAGGTTTCTCTTTGATAGAATGATTTCCTTTCCTTTGGATACATTCTCAGTGACCACATTGCTGGATTATGTGGTTGTTCTATTTGTAGTTTTTTGAGGAAATTCCATAGTGGCTGTACTAGTTTCCATTCCCACCAGTGGTGTGTGTTTCCTTTTCACCGCATCATTGCCAGCATATGCTTTTTGTCTTTTTCATAATAACCATCTTAACTAAAGTGAGAGGATACTTCAGTGATTTGGATTTTCCTGATGATTAGTAATGTTGAGGGTTTTTTTGTTTCTGAGACAGTCTTTCTCTGCCACTTAGGCTGGAGTACAGTGGCACAATCTCAGCTCACTGCAGCCTCGACCTCCCCAGCTCAAGTGATCCTCCAGCTTCAATGACCCAGGTAGCTGGGACTGCAGGAGCACGCCATCACTCCGGACTAATTTTTGTATTTTTTGTAGAGACGGGGTTTCAGCATGTTGCCCAGACTGGTCTTGAATTCTTGAGCTCAGGCAATCCATCTGCCTCAGCCTCCCACCCTGCTAGGGTTACAGGCATGAGTCACTGTTTCCAGAATGCGTATTTTTTCATTTATTTGTTGCCCATTTATATGTCTTCATTTGAGAAATGTCTGTTCAGATGGATAATTTGCCCATTTTAAGATTGGATTATTTGTGGGTTTTTTGTTGTTGTTGTTGTTTTGCTGTCCAGATGTTTGTATTCCTTGTATATTCTGGATATTGATCCCATTTGGGGTGAGAGGTTTGCAAATATTCTTTTCCATTCTATAGGATTTATTATCACTCTGTTGCTTGTTTCCTTTGCTGTGCAGAGATTTCTAGTTAAATATAATCCCGTTTCATTATTCTTGCTTTTGATGCCTGTACTTTTGAGGTCTTACTCATAAAATCTATCCGCAGACCAATGTACTGAAACATTTCGCCTATGTTTTCTTTCAGTAGTTTTATTTTTGGGGTCTTACATTTAGGTCTTTGATCACTTTTGAGTTGGTTTTTGTATAGGGTGAGAGGTGGGTGTCTAGTTTCATTCTTCTGCATATTAGTATTCAGTTTTCCCAGCATCATTTATTGACGAGACTGCTCTTTCCTCCAACAGTGTTCTTGGCACTTTTGTCAAAAATCAGTTGGCTATAGATATGATGATTAATTTCTAGGTTATCTATTCTGTTCCATTGGTCTGTGTGCCTATTTTCATGCCAGTAACATACTGTTGTGGTTACAATAGTTTGCAGTACATTTTGAGGCCTGACAGTTTGATAAATCTAGTTTTTTTTTTTTTTTCTCAAGATTGCTATGGGTATTCAGATTCTTTTGTAGTTTTACTAATTTTAGGATTTTTTTCTATTTCTGTGAAGAATGTCATTGGTATTTTGATACAGATTGCATGGAATCTGCAGAATGCTTTGAGTAGCGTTGTTATTTTAACAATATTAATTATTATGATAGATGAGCATAGGATGTCTTTTCATTTGGTTGCATTTTCCTCAATTTCTTTCATCTAGACTTTGTAGTTTTCCTTGTAGAGGTATTTTTCACCCCTTGGTTACATTCATTTCTAAGTATTTTATTTTTTGGTTTTAGCTATTATAAATGGGATTATCATCTTGATTTATTTTTCAGCTTGTTCATTATTCTTGTGTAGAAGCACTATTAATGTTTGCATATTAATTTTGTATACTACAACTTTACTGAATTTGTATATATCAGTTCTAAGAGTTTGTTGGCTGAGTTTTAAGTTTTTCTTCATATGAGATCCTATAATCTGCACATAGGGATGATTTGAGTTCCCCCTTTTCTATTTGTATGCCTTTCATTTATTTTCCTTGCCTCATTGAAAGTCTGGCTAGGATTTCTAGTACTTTGCTGAATAAGAGTGGTAAGAGTGGACATGCTTGTCTTGCTCCAGTTCTTAGAGGAAATGTTTTTAGGTTTGCCACATTCAGGAAGATGTTAGCTGTGGGTTTGTCCTATATGGCCTTTATTATTGAGGCTCATTTTTTTCTATACCTAATTTATTATAAGTTTTCATCATGACAGGATATTAAATTTTAGCAAAAGTTTTTTCTGCATCTATTGAGATGATCATATGGTTTTGGTCCTTCATCCTATTGATGTGATGTATGATGTTTATTTATTTGCATGTGTTAAACCATCCTTGCATTACTAGAGTGAATCCCATTTGATCATAGTGTATTACCTTTTAGGTGTATTGTTGGATTCTGTTTCCTAGTATTTTGTTGAAAATTTTTGCTTCTAGGTTCATCAGAGACATTGACCTGTAGTTTTCTTTTCCTGTTGTGTCTCTATTTGAGTTAGGTACCAGGGTTATACTGACCCCATAGGATGTTAGAAAGAATTTTCTCTTCTTCAACTTTTTAGAATAGTTTGAAAAGAATTAGTATTAATTCTGCTTTAGAGATTTGGTAGCATTTGGCAATGAAGTCATCCAGTCTCTAACTTTAAATATGAAGACTTTTAATTACTAATTCAACCTCATTACTTGTTATTGGTCTGTTAGATTTTCTATTTCTTCTTGGTTCAATTATGGTAGGTTGTATGTGTTCAGGAAGTATTGCTGTACACTAGCTTTACTCTTCAAATACATGAGCATCAAGTAAACATAGTTATTCTAGGACAAAATTACTTTATGTCTGGCTTAAGATATTTTAGAAATGCAATTATACATTATTTGTAGCTTTCTGATAAGTAGCTTCTTATTAGAATTTTTTTTTTTTTTTTTTTTTGAGACGGAGTTTTGTTCTTGTCGCCCAGGCTGGAGTGCAGTGGTGCGATCTCAGCTCACTGCAAGCTCCGCCTCCCGGGTTTACGCCATTCTCCTGCTGCCTCAGCCTCCCGGGTAGCTGGGACTACAGGCGCCCGCCATCTCGCCCGGCTAGTTTTTTGTATTTTTTTTAGCAGAGACAGGGTTTCACCGTGTAGCTCAGGATGGTCTCGATCTCCTGACCTCGTGATCCACCCGTCTCGGCCTCCCAAAGTGCTGGGATTACAGGCTTGAGCCACCGCGCCAGGCCTTATTTGAATTCTTTAGTTCTAAATTCTAAGTAGAAACTAATTTTGTAATGTATTTTAAATGCATATTTTATATTGAATGCTGAGTTGATATGCCTTTTAGAAATAAATCCTCAGTAATCATCAAATTCAACTACATCATTTTACAAAGGAAGGAACTTCCTCTTAGAAAATTAAAATCACCATTTTCAGTGGCAAATAGATATTGGAAGTTTCAATTTTAGAATACTAAGCTACCTTCCCTTTCAACAAAAAGCCTTCTTGTTTCTATTGCCATGTAAGTTTATATCCTGAAGTCTTAAGTGAATACAAGACCATATTTTGTCATTATAATTTTTTTCTTTGTTCAACTGATGAGATATCTAATTAATATTTTCAGGGTAAAAGTTGAAGCAAATAAAGGCAAAATAAACCATTAATTTGCTTCATTAATGGGGATAATGTTTTATGCTTTGAAGAGTTTGGGTAACTTTTAAAGGTATTAAATTGTAGGCCAAATTCAAAAAAATCAATGAAAATACTTAGTTGAGCCTGCTAATGAAGAGGTTCTAAAGTCAGTACTATTGCATTTGCCAGACCTGAAAAGAAAAGTAGAGGCAACTGAGGAAGGTACTGAGGTTAGAGGTATCGCAAAAGAAAATGGGTGGTTTCAGAATTTTTAGACTAGGTCTCTAGAAACCAAACTTAGTTTAAATTATAATTCTTTACTTCTTTGGTATTCATCGGTGACAAAAGCCATCTGACAATCACCGGATACCTCCTGCTGTTGAAAATGTCCAAGGGAAAGAAACATGACATTGTATCTTATTGTTTTGTTTCAGTGAGTTTATTTTAGGTTCCTAAAAATAGGGGATAACATGACAAGAATTCCCAATAGCTTAGAAATATTATTTATGCATTTACTTCCTGCATTATTTCTTCACAAAATTTCTGTCATTTTCTAATGATTGCTGGTTGTTTGTTGTTTATATGAATAGAAATCTGCTAAAAGAAACTCATATTTAAAACATGAGATTTCCCATCTATTATAAACAGGTATTATAGTATGAATAAAGCAAAACAGCCAATTGCTAAGTGTTTTGAACACTTTGCTAAGTGTTTTGAAAATGAACCTATGAAAATTATGTATAGCCAATACCAGATAACCCATAGGAGGAGGATTTCAGTGTTCCTTCAGGAGACATTCCCTTATGATTAACCATGATTTCTCAATTATTATTACCCTATTATGAAAAAAAAATCATTGAATTAAATTAATGTCAGAGAGAAACACCCAGAAGCACATAGTAAAATAAAGAAAAATTATTTGGTGATGACTTTAAAATGGAAATTACCCTTAAAATAGAAAATCAATACATACGTACATTTGGCCATGAATAACGACATAGGCCAATGTCTTAAAAATGAGAACAAAACCAAAAATGTAAATCTAAAAGACAGACTTTAAAGCTACAGAATATGCAGTTAAATTCATTATATATCCAATAGACATAAGTGGTTAATGAAAGGTAAACATCCTGTATGTGTGTGTTTGTGTGTGTGTGTGTGTGTGTGCACATGCACATTTAAGTTACCATCTGTAGAACACACATTACGATAACAGTCTCCAAGTAAATGTATGATTTAGCAAATATGAATCAATAGGGTCTTCTATTAAGCAAAGGACAATATATACATCACTATTCAGAACGCTTTCATGACAAAAAGAAAAGGGACGACATCTAGCTTTCTAGTTATATGATTCTTTTGAACCTAATGCTCAATTGAAGCTACATAGTAATATTTTAAAGATGAATGTAGTAGAAAACACTGAAATGCCAGAAATGTACTTAAACTTTAACAGTACTTAACAGAAATTGGTAAAATAAATTAATGTTTACATAGTAATGTCATGGGATCCTTGGGGTGTCACTTAGGCAGCCAGAAACCTCTGTGGCTGTAGTACTTTCTGCCTGACTATTTCTCATGGCCACTGGGCTCGTTCAACCCACTCAGCCTGGCAGGCTGCACTTGGCTTGCACTACCACCCCAGATCCCACACCTGCCAAGGTCAAGACAAGTGCAAAGCAGTGAAGGATGTGTGGGCAAGCAAGCACAGGGTCTGACAACTGTGCACAGTCAGGCATGCTGGCTGCTGTAGCAGGGAGGGCAGCTCCAGGTGCTCACACAGGTGCTGGCTCTGTGTGAGGCTGCACTGTACCATAGGTGCTGCACATGGCTTCCACTGTGGGCACCTGTGTCTGAACGAGTTGAATGCAGTGGAGCCTAGAAGCTTGGAGACACCAGGAACCACAGAGCCCTAAAGAGGTTGTCACAGGCAGGGCTCAGGGGGCCCCCAGGTCTGGGTTCCCCAAAGGGCTGCAGCTCTTCTCTCCTTCATGTCACCCACAACATGGTGAGCGGGGGTGTTTCAGCCCTGCTTGTATTACAGCTCTTTCAGTCTCACCATTCGGCAGTTCCCAAATTCTTGTCTCACATACAGGAAGAATGAAGTACACAGACACCTGGAAGGTGAGCGAGACAGAGAGGAACTTCATTGAGTGACAGACCAGCTCTCAGGAGACCCAGAGAGGGTAGCTCCTTTCCACAGGCAGGTCATCCCAATGAGTGTCCAGGTCTCAGTGAAGAGGAGATCCAGAGTGGGTAACTCCTTTCTGCAGGCAGGTCATCCCCCCAAACTGGGTAGCTCCTTCCCACAGCTGGTAGTCCTGATGTCTCTGTGAGTATGGCTGATTCCAGGGGGTTTATGTACTTCAGAAGAGAGGAAGTGAATGCTGATTGGTCCATTGGTGGCCATGGGTGGGCCTGTAAAACTCCCCAAATGTTTAGGCTGTGGACTTCACCTAGAACTGACAGCCAAGTTCCCATGCTTCAGGCTCTCCTGGCTTGAATGTGGGGCTTCACTGGGGACCTACCCCTTTCCATCCAGGAGCCTGTCTGCCTCCTGCTGCCATCAGTCATGTTGTTGTTCACGGTGAGGGGTGCCTTTAGGTCCCTGCCAAGGTGGCCTCAGCACCTTCTTGGCCTCCCTCTTGTGCTCATCAGTGCCCAAAGTCTGGAGGGAGCCTAAGTGGCATGGGGCTGGCATGTCAGTGCTGCCCTGAGTGTGTGCACATCCGGCCAGATCATGACAGTGCCCAGGCTCAACCTCAACTTTGCAAAATCAAAGCAGGCACAGGGAGCAGGAAGAAGCCAGGTAGCCAGAATAGCACTTCCTAGCCCCTAGGGGCAGGGAGGGATTCCCAAGCCCCCTGGGAATGCAGGGACGTATGGTTGGGCAGCTGCAGCTGCTCCCAGGAGGCAGGGCTCCCTCCCTGCCAACTCAGAAGAAAGCGGTGCTCCTACCTATTCCCAGTTCCTGCTGACTCAGTGGAGCGTGCATGGAGTGCACAGCCCTGGAAGTGCCTCCCCTGTGGCAGCTGGCGTCTACACAGTGGCTGCTCCTTATAGCCTGCCACTGCCATCAGTAATATATAGATAGAAACATAAATATTTGTGAACTCATCTAATACAAAAAGTCCAATTTATATTTGTTCTATTATGATCACACTTTAAGTAAATTTTTAAACACAAAATATTCAATAGATTTGCAGCCATTTCCATAAGTTAAAAAACATTTTAGAGTATTTCTTTTGGAAATTACACTATTTTATTATAGATGGTAAGAGAGTAAGACATTCTCTAGCATTCTGAATTTTAGGAAATATCATTAATTCATAACATTTTATAAAGATTCTTTAATGTGATTTATTGTATATGTGAAGTAGAACAGTGTGATACAGGACAGTCATTTTCAACATGTGTTTCGATTAAGATTTGCTAAATATTACTATGTGTTATTATGAAACATATTTTATAGTCAAATGAGTTAGGAAAATGCAGGATTAATCACTCCAAATGATTTATTTCACTAGCGGACTTCAAAGAGCAGTTTTAAATAATCAGTTCAGACCTGGTGCAGTGACTTGCACCTATAATTCTAATGCTTTGGAAGGCTGAGGTGGAGGATTGCTTGACGGCAGGAGTTTGAGGTTATAGTGAGCTATGATTTCACTACTGCATTCCAGCCTGGGTGACAGAACCCTGTCTTTAAAAAAAAATCAACCTTATTAAAAATATTCAAAATTAAGGTATGTTCTAAAGAATTTTCCCAGCTGATTTGATCAATATACCCTTTCACATGACTTCTTATAGGATCAGAATTCAACAGAATTCTCTTTAGGAAAATACGTTCTTTTAGAAAGAATCCTGGGCTAGCCATTTATAACACAACATAGCATAGCATAGTTAGACTTCACTATCTGGCATGAACTACCTATAGGACCTCATTTAGTCAATTAACCCTTTACACTTTCTGTAATATGTCAGACTACCTTCGTATATTACATTTTGAAAATGAAAGAAGACTAAATGTGAATCAACTTTAAGAATACACCAAAATAAATATACACTGCTTTTTAAACTATAATAAAATAACACATTGTTTGCACTATGGCTTTTGTGGGGGCCTTAACATTCTAGACTTCAGCTGCATATTAGAATAACTCTGGAAACTTTAAAAACAATCAATGTCCAGGCTTCTTCCTAAATCAATTAAATGAAGATCGTTGGGTTCAGGCCAAACATTGATGTTTTTAAAGCTCTCAACACGATTCTAATGTATATTGAAGGTTGAGAAGCACTGCTATAGACTATGTCTCAAAGGAAAGAAATCAACTCTCAGCCCAACCAGAATTGTCCTAAAGAAATAAATTGTATCAAATAAGGAAGCATGTTCTTTATTTTCTAATATCTGTTATTTGACACAACTTCATACCCTATGCTAGTTATTGGGCTTCGTCTGACAAAGGTTCCTCATGATATGGGATAGAATCTGAGAGTAGGTGAAAGCAGAGGTGGCTGGCAACAGAAGGAAGGGTAATGGTGCTGATTAAAGTTGACTTGATTGACAGGTGAGTGTTTTTCAGTCATAAAGTGGGGAGTGGAAGAAATGTGTCATAATTGTCCAAGGAGTCATATTTACATTTGGTCAATCTCTTCTCCTTCTCACCCACATACATGGTGATACAAGTATCCTAGAAATTTTGTTTTTCTCACATCGCTGAATTGAAAAACATTAACGTGGAAAATTTCTTTCAAATTCAGGACCTCTGGTGAGCATCACACTTATCACTTTAAATATATTTAATGGTGAAAATGCAAGTACTATGAGGAAGGAAAACACTGTAGTATATCTTCTTTATTAACTTGGTACAAAAAATTAAGAAAATAAAGATTTAACAGATTTTGAACATCAGAAAAGAAAACAATAAATACTGAGTAGGTATGAGGTATGGAAGAAAACCGGCATATATTTAAGGTGTTTGAGGCATTTAGGGCAATTTTTACCGATTTAATAACTTATTCTCTTCCTGAGACTTGTAAGAAATGTCAGTGTTGGATAGACATATTCACAAAGCCACAGGGAGAGGAAATGGCACCCAAAAGATTTTGGGCCTGAATAAATGTAGTCTATACTAATTTCATATATCCTTTATTATTGTCAAGACTCTAGGTCTTAATATGTATGAGATTATATTTTCTTGTTCAGAAAGTTATTTCCAGTGGATTTATTGCAACAAGTAGCTGAACTGTTTTTGGAAACAGTAGTAAAGAAATCATTTTAAAAGCATTGCTTTCCTACTTTTCAAATATAAACAACACAGCCACTATTAATCAAGTTTACAGACTTCCAAGTTCCTAATAGTCTGGTTTGGTTTGACTTAAATGTATTTGTTATCTTAACAGCTTTTTCCTTTGAACAATTTTATTGTTCAGAATTAACTTATCTGGAAACCTTTGCTATTTCAGCAAGCTCTAATATCATAGCAGCCATGAATCAATAGCTCAGTACTGAATTTTGAGAAATACTGACTAACCTTATCGCTACAGGACAGGATTTGCTTCTAACTAGCAATTAAATTGCCATGTAGGCTAAAATCCATGTTTCAAAAATCATCACCATAATGTTAGCTTGTTTGATTCTTAGGTTTTCAAAATGTACTTACTGTTCAAATGTACTGTTATTAAAAGATAAAAATTGCAAAACTAAATCCAGGCTTCCTCATCTCTAGCTTCTTGTGAAGTCATGGTAGCCTGAAAAGATTTTCTGACTGCTTTGAGAGAGCAGAGGGGAGTTCTGGGTACCAAATAAAATAGAGGGGTATTGGCTCTACTCAGTGCTCTGATTCATGCCTTAGTCCGCCTTAAACAGGAGTTTTGTGGTTTGAGATGTGGGTAGAAGAGTACAAGAAGAAGTGCCTGAAAGCTGTAGGCTGGGATGGGTTAAAGAGTATCAGAGGATCATAGAAATAGTCGCCAGCTAATAGTCCTGCTGAATGCTGAAACCTTGGCTCACGACACCCACTCACTAAAGACTAGTGACTAATAGGAAAATTAGTCACTAGATTTACATAAGTTACACAAGTTAACATTTTTCCAGGCCTTCTCAAAGGGTTGAGTTGCCAAAAAATTACATTTAATTACAAAAAAATTGCAGCCCCAAATATTGTTTATATATTAATTAGACTAAAAATAATATTAAGGCTAGTGTTCAAGAGGTAAAATAGCTCAAAGGGATACTTAGGTATTTGAGATAGTGTGAAGGATTGAGTCACCTGTTTTGCTGTGCTGTTTTGGCAGGATGGACTCTGTCTCAAGAAATTTTCTCCACATAGAACAAGATAACCTCAAAATCACAAAACTTCAAATATTGGTCACCCAAAATCAATTTATATGTGCTCTATGCTTTAGAACTCAACATTTTTTAAAAATGCACTTTCCCTCTGAAGTTATTGGCAAATGCAACAATCATTATTTGGTCTCAAGAGAGTACACTAATATTTAACTACATCTAGGTCTCCTCTAACAATAAAAAAAAATGCTATAATTGATTGAAGTGAATAAAAATTATTGAAACACAAAATTAAACACTTGAAGACAAAAAAGTATATCAGCATGATGAATAATGTATTTTTTTCTGATAGATAGAGATAGGTAGAAAGAAAGAGAGAAAAAAAGATCCTTAACTGGTTACCAAAGATATAAGGAAAGGCGTTAAGAAGTGTAATATACTTTTGTGGAAGCAATGAAACTTCTGGCTTAGGAATCTATAAAATAGGTTGCAGGAAATGTGTAAATCTCACTGCCTTCTGGCCTTCATTATTTCAAATTATAAGTAATTTATTAATTGCACGGCTATTACTCTGCATGTTGAGTTGTTTCTCTCCTACTGTTCTGAAGAATTTCTCTTTGTTTTTAAGCAATTTGACTTTGGTATATCTAGGTTTAGATATCTTTGTGTTTATCCTGTGTAGGAATTGTTGAGCTTCTTGGATCTGTAAATTAATATTTACATCAAATACGGGACATTGTTGAGCCTTATTTCTTCCAATATTTTTCTGCCCCTCCTTTTTTCTATCTGGCAGTCACATTACATCCATGTTGATATGCTTGATGTTTTCTCACAAATCTCTGAATTGTTATTTTTCATAAATTTTTTCTCCCTGTTCTTTGTTTTCTTTTTCTTTTGTTTGTTTTTTCTTTTTCTTTTTTTCTTTTTTTGGTTTATTTTGAGATTAGATCTCGCTAAGTTGCGAGACCTAATTTTCTTTTCCTTTTTTTTTTGGTTTGTTTTGAGATTAGGTCTTGCTAAGGTGCCCGGACTGCTCTTGAACTCCTGGGTTCAATTGATTCACCCACCTTGGCCTCCCACAGTGCTGTGATTACAGGCATGAGCCACCATGCCCGGTCTCTCCCTATTTTTAAGATTGAATAATTTTCATTGAGCAATTTCAAGCTTATTGATTCATTTTTTTTTTTTTGTCAGGCTCAAGCCTATCTGGTAAATTTTCTCTTTCATTTATTGTACTTCTCAACTCTGAAATTTCTATTTGGTTCTTTATTCATGTATTCATGTATATTTACTGAGATTCTCTATTTTCTGAGTTATTGTCATCACAATTAAATTATTTAAACATTCTATTCTTTACTTCTTTGAATATAGTTATAACAGCTACTTTGAAGTATTTTTCCTTGAATCCAATATCTAGGCTTCTTTATAGATAGATAGTGCCTTTTTTTAATCCCAAGTACTAGTCACACTTTTAGGCTTCCTTTCATGTCTCAAGAATTTTTGTTGAAAACTAGACATTGCAGACAACATAGCAACTCCGGATTCTCACCTTTTTCCTCTGTGTTTTTATTGTTGCTGTTTAGTTCATTTCGGTGTCTGTTTAGAAACTTGTCAATACTAAATATATGTCAAAAGCAAGAGGATGAACTTAAATGGGCTCTGACTAGACAAATCTGGGAAATGTGAGCATCAAAATTAATGATATAATGGCAGTAATATAATACATTAAAATTGATACGTTCATGGAAAAGTTTCTTAAGAAAGTCCTGATTTCTGACAAGGATGTGGAGCAAGAAGAAATCTTGTCTTTTGCTGGTGGGAATGCAAACTGGTATAGTCACTTTGGGAGACAATTTGGCAGTTTCATATAAAACTAAACATAGACTGATACAACCTAGCAAGGGAACCTTTAGGTATTTATCTATCTGGTTTAAAAACTTGTCAACCAAAATTTTGCTTTTGAATATTTACAGCAGTTATCTACAAAAGATGAAAGTGGCTAAGATGTGTTTCAGAAGATGAATGGATAAAATGTCCTGTTATACATCAATACAATGGAATTAAATTCAATAATAAAAAGAAATGAACACAAAGACATTAATAAATTTTCCATTTATATTGCAAAGTGAAAGAAGCTTCTGTGAAAAGGTTATATATCATATCATTCCATTACATGACATTTTAGAAGAGGCAAAACACATATCAGTGGTTTCCAGGATTTTAGGGAGCATTGTATAAGTGAAGCACAGGAGATTGTATTTTAGGAGTGTAAAACTCTTGTGTGATACTGAGTTAGTCAAACATGTAGGACTTTAAATCCAAAAAGTAAAATTCAACGTATGGAAATGTAACTTGGGAGGTCAAGGGATCCCAGGATAGAATACAAATTGTGATAAAATAATCTAAATGTATTACAAATGTGTGACATCACTGAAGGAATTAAGGTGAACTATTGCTCACCCAAGTGGCACTGGAGATAAGTGGAGACAGTAACACTGAAGAAAATATGAATTTCATGTAAGTACTGTACTCTAGTTGTTTCTCATAGGTCTATGAGTTAGCAATTCTGAAACCACTGTATATACACACTTGGACTGAACAAACACATAAACAGACTGTAGATACTGGAAGCCTTCTTTTTCCTTACAATCGAAGGAGCAGTAGTAGAATGAACCTTTTAATACCAAGTTAAGTTGGAGACATCAGTATAAACTCATGTTTAATTTAATAATTAAAAATTGATAGATATAGAAATACTTATAAATATGTATGTATACACAGGGTATAATAGAAACAAAATTCCAAGTTGTGTCCTCTAAAAAAGCTTAGAAGTAATAATACCCCAGTAGCAATGAGCATACTGAAAACCTAGTATGATCTTAGTTTCTAACAGAAAAAAATAGGGCTCCTTGGAAAAAGTCTAGGGTAGCAAATATGCAGGATGAGCCTAAAGCATCTAATAATACCAGATTGTAAGGAATTGCTTAAAAAACAAACCAATGACATCAGCCTTACGAAAGAATTTATGACAAAGTTCTCTAAAGCAATTGCAACAAAAACAAAAATCGACAAGTGGGACCTAATTAAATTAAAAAGCTTCAGCACATCAAAAGAAACTATCATTGGAGTAAACCGAAAACCTACAGAATGGGAGAAAATATTCTCAAACTATACCTCTGACAAAGGTCTAATATCCAGAAACTACATGGAATCTAAATAATTAAACAAACAAATACCAAATAACCTCATTAAAAAGTGGACAAAAGACATGAACAGGCACTTTTCAAAATGAGACAAACAAGTGGTCAGTAAACATATGACAAAATGTTCAACATCACTTATCATCAGAGGGATGCAAATAAAAACAGCAAGGAGATACCACCTCCTTGACGGAATGGCTATTATTAAAAAGTCAACAAATAAAATGTTGGAGAGGGTGTGGAAAAAAATGAATGCTTATATATTGTTAGTGGGAATGTAAATTAGTTCAGCCACTATGGAAAGCAGTTTGGCAATTTCTCAGATAACGTAAAACAGTACTACCATTTGACTCAGCAATCTCATTACTATTAGGTATATAATAAAAATAAAATAAATTACTCCACCAAAAAGACACACGCCTTAGTATATTCATTGCAGCACTACTCACAATAACAAAGACATGGAATCAATCTAGGTACCTATCAATGGTGGACTGGATAAAGAAAATGTGGTACATGTACACTATGGAATACTATGCAGCCATAAAAAAGAATAAAATCATGACTTTGCAGCAACATGTATGCAGCTGGAGGCTATTGTCTTAAGCAAACTAACACAAGAATGGAAATCAAATGCCTCATGTTCCCACTTATATGTGGGAGCTAAATATTGGGTACTCATGGCTATAAAGATGGCAACAATTGACACTAGGGACTACTAGAAGAGGGAGGGAAAAAGGAGGGCAAGGGTTGAAAAACGACCTATCAGGTACTATGCTTACTACCTGAATGATAGGATAAATCATAACCCAAACTCAGCATCATTCAATATACCTATGTAATAAACATTCACAGTTCTCCCAGAATCAAAAATAAAAGTTGAAATTATAGAAAAGAATGAAATATATCAAAGAAGTACAGGAGCCAACTGAAATAGCTCTTAGTGACAAAGCTGGAACAATTTGAGCAAAAAAATAAATAACATAGAACCGGGCTCTTACCTAAAGTAAAAAATCAGTATCTATGAGTTCATACTGATAATAAATATATGACTGAATAAACACATGTAAAGGGAAGGATAGACAAATCTCCATCTAGAAGAAATAAAGATAATTTATATAGATACACCTTCCTTCAGGAAGTGGCTTTTGTGTAGTGACTTTCTTTCAAAGACTAGCATATAGAAAGAGGGGAAAGGAGTAATTTTGCAGTTGAGAAACCGGACAAACCCTGTCCTAGCTATGTGATCAAGGTTAACATCCACGGTGAAAAGTCATGTTAATAACATGGACTCTTGGCATAATAAAATGTAATTGGTACTTTACCTCTGTGGTCTTCTTTCTCAAAAGCTAAAACCAGGTCTAGTCATGACATAACATTAACCAAAACAAAACTGATGAACATTCTACAAAATACCTGATTAGTACCCCTTAAAACTATCCAGGTAATTAAACACAAGGAAAATCTGAGAAACCGTCACCATATAGGGACGTCTAAGGAGAAATGATGAGTAAATATAACATAGTATACTGGATGAGATCATGGATCAGAAAAAGAATGTTAGGGCTCACGCCTGTAATTCGAGCACTCTGGGAGGCCGAGGCAGGCAGATCACCTGAGGTCAGGAGTTCAAGACCAACCTGGCCAACATGGTGAAACTCCATCTCTACTGAAAATACAAAAATTAGCCGGGCATGGTGGTGCACGCCTTTAATCCCAGCTGCTCGAGACACTGAGACAGGAGAATTGCTTGAACTGGGAGGCAGAGACTGCAGTGATCTGGGATCATGCCACTGCGCTCCAGGATGATCGACAGAGCGGAACTCTGTCTCAAAAAAACAACAACCCAGAAAAAGAACATTAGATAAAAACTAAATAAACCAACTAATGTATGGACTATATTTAGTGTAAAGAGTCAATTATTAATTATCAAAATGTATCATCTAATGCAAGACATTAATATCAAAGCAAACTGATTGTGATAAGTGAAAGAAATCTGTACTATCTTGGAAAGTTTTCTGTAAATATAAAAGTATTCTACAATTTTTTTTTGAAAAGCAAACATGGGATAAATTTTAGTAGGAAAAAGGATGCTCATGTAGTTCAAAGGACTGCCCTACTAATTGTTTTTCATTACAAAGAAGTAAAGGTATCTTTTTGATGGAGAAATCTAGAACATACCAACTTAACCAAGTGATGAATTTTTTCATTGCCAGAAATTGAAAAATTGCATGCCATATGCTTTTTGATGTGCTATACAGAGAAGGATACAACATCATTTATGCTGTGATTTTGACAAAAATATCTACTATGAATTTAATTATGAAGAAAGTATTAGATAAATTCCAACAAAGTGATATATCACAAAAATACCTGCAAAATTTCTTAAGTATGTAGAAGCTTTATTAGTTGGAGGAATGCAAGTTAAAGTATTAATTTTTTCCTTATTGGTAATATTTTACCATAGAGTTTTTGAAAAGGACTTCTTAGACGAAGTGGTTTTAGTGATATAAATCTAAGGATCTCTTGAGCAGGATCAGTGTGATTGAGTGGGAGGACAGAATACATGTTTTGATGAGTTAATGTTTTCCTGCATAAGTAGAATGAAAAAAAAAAAGAAACTCTTTCTGGGAATTTGGATTGGGTAAGTCAGAGATGATCAGGCATAGTGTCAGTGACATGAACCCTTAGCATTTAAAGTTTACCTAATCCTAAAGCATTGCATTAACTCTAAATACAACTATAACCAGAAGCTTTCTTCCACTTCATGATCTAGACATAAAAAGTCTTTCAACAATTTTTCTCTGCTCCTACTATAGTCAAGGTAACCACAGAGAAACTGAGCATATAAGCAATTATGGAGCATAATATTTTTTGTAAAATTGAAGTGATTATTCACATTTTAAAAATATAAACCTGACATAACTTTTTAAATATAAAAATTAATTTTGAATTAACAGAATGACCAACTATGAATATTATTATGTCTGACTAGAAAGGTAAGGTACTACTCTGTAACATCATTTTAGCTAACTAGGCAGCAGAGTTTGTAGTTTTTTTACTCTGAACCATTTTCTTAATTGGATCGTTAATATCAGCTATTGGTTATATTTGTAAAATGTTTTATACAGAGAAAAATGTAAAGACACCTTTCCACTACCATGTTTTTGACTTATTTTGTTTTCAGTATTGTCAAATTTCAGTAAGTCTGTTAGAAAACCTATATGTATTTTACACATGCTGTAAATAATCTGATCCTGTAAAGTAACAGATATGTGTTCTTACTATCAAGTACTACAATTATATCACTGTGTTTCAAATGAGTTTTCTTCTTTCTTCCAACTTTGTGATCTCTTTCCAAGCACATAGCAGAGCCTCCCTAGAATGGGTTGATTGGGTTATTTGACTTTGCCCTAAGCTTTGCAATGCCCCCTGTGACTGGTTGTAAGAGGCATTGGGAAAAAAAAGAAAAATGCCTTTTGCCAGCTAGTACTGAAGAGAGAAATAACACAGACACCTTGAGACTTATGTTCAATTAACCTTCCCTGCCTCCCAGCATTTTCACGGCAAAACCACTAACTTCTGCAAAAGTTATAAGCAATTCAACAAATATTTACAGGACTCCTAGTGGGGTGGGAGACATTCTGCCAGGGCCAGAAAGGTAGGAGTAAAGGGAAGGAGGAAACTGATGAAGATATGGGGAAAGAGTCTAAAAGTCTGAGTTGGGGAGTTAAATAAAATGGATTAAAGACTTTTAACTCTTTCCTGTATTGATCTGTGAACTTCAGTAAGATAACATCTATACTTATTTTTTCTCATTTGAATAAGGCTAGAGGGGTTTATGTAAAACCAAATGGATACATTTTTAGTTTCAAATAAATCAATAACAACAACAATTCAAGTTAAATAAATTTAACGGAATTAGTAAGTGTAGTATTTAAATATTACAAATTTATTGCCTACTAACTTGTGACTGAGAATAACAATTTAATCAAACTAGTTCTGGGTGGCAAATCAGACTTTGGAAAGATGGATAAAATTTCCTAAGAGGAGACAAGTCATATAGACTCAACTAGATAGGGATCAAAATTGTAGGTTTTCTGGTGGAATTGAGTTTATACATTTATAGACAGGTTAGCTATAAGAGTGCCTGGATGGTGTACCAGAGACTGATCATAGCATTATTTTATTGAATGACAATCTGGGGGGCAGTCAAACATTTGATAGCAAAATAAAAGAGAATAAGAAATAAGTGGTTAAAAGAAGCACAAATTACACACAGAGGAAAAACCTAGAATAATTTATTCCAGTTGATGTGGGAGGGATTCTCAGGAAAGGTTTTGTGGGAGAGGTAGCACTGAGTTGAGTCTTAGAGATAACAGCGTTGATATCTGAGGCAGAGAATGGGTAAGGACTTGATCAGTGTCAATTCTGTGGGCATAGGATGTATTGAAGACATATGGAAGTATTAAAGAAATGATAGATATGCGAGAGGGTCACAGTATGTTAATGTGATCAATGATAAGTCTATATGTACAGAGGGCAGAGAATGTTGCACAGATAACCTATGGAGAAAGCCAATATAAGGAAAAAAAAAATGAAGCCTAAGAACTGAAGCCTGGGGAATATCAACATTTGGAGTTTGAGAAAAGATATAGATCTAGCAATGAACAACAAAGATAAAACATCTATAAAATAAGAAATAAATCAGAAGGGGGTGGAAAGTAAAAAACAAGAAGAAAGTAACACAAGAATGAAATGTGAGTATCTGTATCAAGTGTTGCTAAGGTTTGAGTAAAAAGGAAACAGATAACTGAAAGCCAATTTAGCAAGATGGATGTCTTTAGTGATTTGGAAGGGTTGGTTTAATTGGTTGGTGTAGGTGAAAACCTCTGCCAGTTTCCAGAGAGAAGAAAGTGGAGAAATTCAAGACAGAAAGTATTAACTGGCAACTTTCCTATAAGATTTGATTATAACGTTGTATTATAACCTTCTATACCGAAAGAAATAGTTTTTAAAATGGCTGTAAATGGAGGGAAGAGAGAAATTATAGTCTACATGTATGCTGAGAGCAATCACCATCATCTTTGACTTGGCTAGAAAGAGTGCTCTAAAAATGTTTGAGATTCAAGTTGGAAATCAATGTAGCAATAGTCTAGGAGAGAGATGATGTCGGGTTTGAACTACAGCATTGACATCGGAAAAGGAGGAAAATGGAAATACAAGTAAGACAATGTAGAAATAGAATGACTAAAGTTTGATGATTGGCTTTAGAGGAAAAGATAAGTGCTAAAAATAATGCTACAATGTTTAACTTTTGTGATTTGGTTGATGTCATAGTTCAGAAACAAAATGTAGGTAGTAATGGGTGTCAGTTGAAGTGCATGCCTGGATTAGAACAATGCCACCACCTCTGAGATCAGCCTCACTTCATTTAGATGAGCTTACAGTGCTCAGGTGTCTCTCAAATGGCCTAAAGTTAGCTAATTAGAGGAATTCTCTCTGATTTTGCAAACTGGAACTAGGAAAAAAGATCCAGTCAAAACTTCAAAATTTGAAACTCAAGTATGAATCCTTTGGACTAAATATTTGTCCTCCTCCTCCCCTGCAAATTTATATGTGGAATCCCCTATGTAATATTATTTGAAGCTGGGGCCTCTGATAGGTTACTAGATTATGAGGGTAGAGACTTCATGAATAGGATTAGTGCCTGGATAATAAGAAGAAACACAAGAAAGATGTATATATTTTTCTCTCTCCATTGTGTGAGAATAACAACAAGATGCTGGCTGTCTGCAAACCAGGTAGGAGACCCTCGCTGGGAACCAAATCGGTTGCCACCCTAGTCTTGAAATTCCCAGCCTCCAGGACTGTAAGGAACAAATTTCTGCTGTTTAAGACACCCAATCTGTAATATTTTGTTACAACATCCTGAGCAGACTAAGACAATGACAATCAAGAGTTACTGGCAATGACCTTCCTTACCCTATGGAGTGAATGGGTTTTATTGGACTTCATAAAACTGACACAAAGAAGGTGGGAGAACAAGGATACAGACACTTAACTATGGTTAGTCTAGTCACATCCAAGGATATGTCCAATAAATTCCTCTTTAATCTAAGTTAATTTTAGTGGAAATTCTTTATAACCCAAAAAGGACATGCTGATTGAGTAGTATGATTTAACAAGCTAAATTTTGCAAATATTATGTTTGAGGTATCAACAATAGCTAGTAGATTTTAGAAATTCAGACCTGGAATTCACAAAAGAGTTCAGAACTGCAGTTTCATACTTTGGACTATCGAGGATATAATCAAACTACTGGGCAAGAACTGTGCTCTAGTTGTGTGCATAGGCATGGTAAGAATATTTTTAAATGTGTACGTTGAATCACATTGTAAAACATATACATAAAAAGAACAGCAGACTAAAGCCTGCAGAACGTAATTTTAAGAAAAGCAATCAGAGATGTAAGGAGAATAAAAATGCAGTTGTCATAGAAAGTGGGGGCATGATAATTTGGGGGAAGCAAATGTACTTAAGTGTGTGAGATTTTTTTCAAAGAGTTTGACTGTGATGATCACTATCACAAAACCACTGGGTTTGATATTTGAGAGGTTAATGACCTTTGAGAAAGCAGTTTTAGTTTATTAATAGGCAAAAATGAGAGATAAGATTATTAGGTTAAGTTAGTATGTGCTTTGGCAAAGAGGAGACAGTAAGCAAAAAGTACATTTTTAAGTAATATCAAGAATGAGTATAGTAACTAAAGGAAAATTCAGAGTGGAAGAAAAATATTTTCCACCCTGAAATATCTTTCCACCCTGAATAACAGTGATACCTGAGCCTATTTTTTAGATGAAAATAAGGAAAACGGGGTAAAAGGAGAGATTGAACATGTAAAAGTATAACTAATAGAGCATGGATAAGATTACCAATATGAGATGGAGAATTAGCCTCAGAAAGAAGGTGGGTCATGTCTTCTGTTAGAGGCAAAATGACCATCTATAGTTAAAAGAAAGGTAGAGATACATTTTAAGGTAAAAAAGTAGGGGAATGCCTGCTTTGAGAACCACAATTTTGAGAAAAGTGACCAGATATAGAAACATGAAAATACTGACAAGGATTTACGTCATCTACAGTAGCAAAT
Source organism: Colobus angolensis palliatus (assembly GCF_000951035.1). Lineage (NCBI taxonomy): Eukaryota > Metazoa > Chordata > Mammalia > Primates > Cercopithecidae > Colobus > Colobus angolensis. Next base: position 8,425,932 of record NW_012113475.1, on the reverse strand, counting down.
AGGGTAGAGAATTATCCAGAAATGAACATGGTATGCCACATTTTTTTTTTTTTCCTGGAAGCTGATCCTTGATTTCCAACTGACTCAAAAGATAAAATATCCAAGGACTGTGCCGTAAAAGGATACTAGGAGAGAGAACAGGTGCTGGGATTTGTTTTGTGATCTATCCTGAAAAGGGTGTCTCTGAATCCTATGCCACAAGGAAAGCCTGAATTTCTCAGGTGAGAGTGAGCCTTTCTAGAATGTTACCTTTGTACATGAGCAAGGGAAAAGGACTATGAATTTGCTGATAAAGTATTTCCATAAGAGAAGATTGATGTTTAGAGAAAATTGATTGCTCCTACAGGGCAACCAAGTTTGTATTGCCCTATCCTTACAATAAGGAGTTTCTGGAATGAATCACTATCTTCATTTACAATAGAACAGTATTATGGAGCTTAGTATACTAGAAACACTTGCTTCAGAGGATTTTGAATGAATATACATGCATATAAAATACCATTCATTTACAAGTTATGGATCACCTTCAAGTTTACTGCTGGTTCTTTGTTTGAACCCTGAATCAACAGAAAAGCACATTTGCTCTCCAGGCTGTGACTCTGATACACAGAGACGTCGTAATTGCTCCACATTCCTGAGTAATCATTTTCTGATGGGTTTATTGCCACCTCTGCCTTATCAGGGCATGGCACTGTTACGGACCCTGGTGATAAATTACCCTTTAGAGAGGGATAAGACAGTGCCACTTTAACAAGTGCAGTAAAGCACTTTTTATATTAGGAGAGTTCAGTGCATTTCCCATTCATCATACACCCTCAGTGATTTTACACAGATTTTACACTGCTGATTAGCTCATTAGTGGGGTTAATTGGATACATTAACTGGCAGAATTACAGCTTGACTATGAACCAGAGGCTGCAGCATTATAAATGACAGACAAACCACAGACATGCATGGCCAGCCTGAAGGAAGTTCTTCTCTTTGATTAACTTTCATTAGATTTTAAGTCTTTCCCCTCCCTACTCCTGCAATTGACTCCACATGAATATTTACTATGGAATGGATAAGTGAATAGATGACATTAATACACATTTCCAATCCTATCCTCTCCTTCTAAAGTAACTCTCTGATAAATAACAAGAAAAAGTACAATTTAGAAAAGTGATAAAAAAATAGCCTACGGGGAAATCAAGAAATGATGATTGTCTAGACATTTAACAAATTATCTTCTTATGAAAGCCATGTTTTTATTGAATTGTTGATTTACATAGTGGGAATTAATACTTCTCTCATGGGCTGTCCATCAGAATCACAGGGAAAGCACTTAAAAATACAGATTCCTGGACCCTGCCCTTAACCTATTAAAGTACAACTTCTAGAGGTATGTTCAGGAATCTTTATAATTAAGAAATTCCCTAGGTGATTCTTACACAGTGAGTTTGGCACTATGGTTAAAATAGCATGTCAGTTTGCATTAAACATCAAGCAGTGTGGAGTACTGACTTAATTAAACAAATTAAAGAGATATGTTACCATTTGAAGAAAGGCCACGAAACAAGACAAAACTTTATTTGTAGATCAAATTCTCTACCAGATACAGAATCTAAAGTGTTCGTGGAACTTTCTAAAGGGGGTCTTCAACTATATTTCCTTTTTTTTTTTTTTTTTACTTCTTTTTCTTCTACTAGTTATCACGCCATTATGAAAAGAAATGTTTGGTTTTATTCTTTTCCTGAGAAATTATATTTGCTTCAGTGAAGCTCTAGGAATAGAGGAGATGTAAAAGTTACATTTTTGATTTGTGTGAGTGCGAGGTAAGACAGTGTTTGGCAGCCGAGAGAGTGCTGGGCCTGTTTTGTAGTGTTAGCTCTGCTCCTTGCTTGTGAGACAACTTAAGACGTTTCAACCGCTGTGGGCCTCAATTCACTATTCGTCAGTTGGAAATCAGTTATATCTCATGTACCAGGCTAGCTATAAAGACTATATGACATTTTACCTGATTCTATGTGCATTCGTGAGAATAGTAGAAGTTGAAAAGGGTCATCTCCAAAGGAGGAGGACAGTCAGAGTCTGGCCACTTATGCAGCTAATTCACAAAGCAGAGGGTATTTAAGAAGTAAGAGGCTGGAAGTGATGGCTCTGCACTTCGGGAGGCTGAGGGGTGGTGGATCACCTGAAGTCAGAAGTTCAAGATTAGCCTGGCCAACATGGGGAAACCCCATTTCTACTAAAAAAATACAAAAATTAGTCGGGAGCAGTGGCGTGCACCTGTAATCCCAGCTACTCGGGAGGCTGAGGCAGGAGAATTGCTTGAACATGGGAGGCAGAGGTTGTGGTGAGCCAATATTGCACCACTGCATTCCAGCCTGGGTGACAGACCAAGACTCTGTCTCAGAAAAACAAACAAACAAAAAAAGAGCATTTCCTGTGAATAACACATGCACCCTATGTGGAAAAACAATCTGGCATTAAAGGAAAACTGCTGATGGTTGTAGCTAACTTTACCTCGACCTGCTACCCTTCAGGCAGACAGGAGCAGCAACCATATAAACTGTCAATTGTAAAGGCAACCACTCAATGAGGAGAAGACAAGAGAAAAGGATTAGTGTGCAGAAGTGAAAAACACAAGCACAGGAGTAGGATGAGGAGGAAGAAGAAAAACTAAAAACTCTGTGGGTTCTTGGAGGAAAGAAAGCCAGAAGTGCCAGGAAGAGGGAGAGAAAATGTCCTATATCTGTGGGGCAGGGTGTGCTTGTGTGAAAGAAATGTTAGAAAAATCTACTAAAAATGGATGGGAGCAATTACTAAGTTACCATGTAGGAGGGACTTTGATAAACGATTGATTGATCGAGACAGAGTTTCATTCTGTCTCCCAGGCTGGAGTGCAGTGGCTCAATCTGGGCTCACTGCCACCTCTGCCTCCCGGGATCCAGTGATTCTCCCACCTCAGCCTCCCAAGTAGCTGGGACCTCAGACGTGTGCCACCACATCCAGCTAATGTTCCTATTTTTGGTAGAGATGGGGTTTCACCATATTGCCCAGGCTGGTCTCAAATTCCTCAGCTCAGGCAATCTGTCCACCTAGGCCTCCTAAAGTGTTAGGATTATAGGTGTGAGCCCCACATACCCCATCTGATAAATGATTTAAACAGAACTGAACCCGAAGGATACATTTATAGTAATTTTACATTCTGGAATTTAGTACTAGATTTGCATTCCAGATCATGATAAACCTTTTATTTTACCTGAAATAAAACGTATCAAGAGATTGATGATTGCTACTGAAATTTATTATGTGAGTTGAAGGCAAATGCTCTCAGTGCGTTTCTGTAAGAGTGAAGTAAAACTTTTAAGAGTATTGTGACTTTTGTTAACAGGACATTGTGATGTTTCTGGGTAGCCTAGAACCTATGAAATTGTAGCTCAAGTTCCACACACGTCAGAGAAACTTTAGGTGTTTTGGCATATTATAACTTTTAAGAAAAATTATTATTTGTTCTATATGAGAGGTTGCTTTCAGGCATTTGTTTTTCTCTCTTTGGTTGCATAATATTTTGTTTTTAAATATATTAATGAACTCTTAGGTAATAATGGTCCAAAATATGACAATGTTGTCTCTTAAAACATAAGAATGAGCACATGTCCAAACATGCATTTAAAAATATTTTTTCCCACATCGTGAGAGCCAAATAAAATGTAACCTATTAAATAAATTTCTTCCTGCTCAATCAGATCTCTCTTTTCTGAAATTCTATCACATCCTCTTCATACACCTTATGAGGTACTTATTTCATGTTCTGTCATAGTTATTTGCATATTAACTTTATCTTCCTTCCTAGAATATCCATTTCTGAAAAAGAGAAATTATGTTTAACAAATTATAAAATAGCCACACTGCTAATGATTGTAATTCTCATAATGCACATAAAGATCTGTCAAGAACAAAGAGCAAACCAAACAGAACATAGATTGTGATGAACACTGATTCCACATTCTTTCAAAGTTCATGTGATGAATTTAGCAGATATCACAGTCTAGAGGAAAAGTAGGAATATACATGAATATTAAATTAACTATTTTTATATCTTAGTGGAGTCTAAAATGATAAAATAAGGGTAAATAAATGCATATTTTGAAGAGTATTGAATTAGGGAAATGGAGTATTTTCTTGAGTATATCGTAGGTTATTCTTAGCCATGCCAAGAAATGAAAACAACTTGAAGGAAAATAGACTAGACACAAATTGAACAATGTATTGAAATGTAATCACAAAGTGAAACAAAATATACATTTACATATGCAAAATGTAAGAGGGAATACCATTTTATTACTGTTCTGGAAGGCAACTGAGAACCAATGAAGAGTGCTAAAGGACAGAAGAAAGCAGCAAATGTATTTAAAATATAAAGTATCTCAATTTGTATTTCTCTCTTCTAAAAAGCCTTATTATTCCCCATCTTCTACAATGGAGTTCACACTTTATTTCTGCTGGACATGCTAGCTCAATCACCTAGGACAGAAGCCAATCAACTAGGGCAGGAGAAGCACTGGGAGAGGAAACTCCCCAAATGAGTGGGAGCTGCAAATTGTTCTGTTGCTTTTAATCTGCCATAGGACTTGGTTAGACACTTTGGACACAGAAAATCAGTTTCATATCTCTACTATAGAGGTATGACTTCCTTCAGTTCTTCATCAGTTGACTCATTACTCATTGATTCTGGGGCCCAAATTTCAACCTCATGCTACTTTGCTGGAGCCCTACCACTGTTAAAAGCAATGCGTAGTCTTCTCTTTCTAAGCCCAGAATCTTTTCCATATTCCTTTCAACCTGTTGGCAAGGAAGTGTCTCCAAGCAGAACAAGCCAATGAGTACCAGATACCTGACTTAATCTTGTCACATCTTGAGACCCTGCTTCAAATGGAGTTCATTGAAATCAATACCAGTGTGGATTCTAAGCCATCACACCCATTTAAATATCATTTAAATTTGAGGAAAGTAAGCCAATGATAGATCAGTTAAAATATTGAACATAACTTCTTGAAACTCTGCATGTTCACCCATGAATCACCTTTTTAATTTTCTCATTTCATTGAACAAATTTGCCTGCAAATTAGTATAAAATAATAATACATAGAAATATAATAAATTGAGTTATCACTGCTTAATATTTATAAAATGTAAAGCATGGATAAATACATGAATAGGATAGTGACAAAAACTAAACTGGCTAACTACAATCTGCAATCTGAATCTTGTTTCTTCAGAGCTAACTCGTCCTTTAGAAAACTTCCTTTTCTAGCATAAGGCCTAATACATAATAGGCACTCTATAAATATTTGTTGCAAGGATAAGTGTGTTTCCCTCTGCTAGAAGTTATTAGCAAACAGAAATAAAATACGTAAATAAGGCATGACAGGCTCACATAATAAATAAATAGCTTCACCTGAATAAAAATCCAAAATGCAATATTAGTTTCAAAAGCACAGTATGATAATAATGAAATAAATGTAGATTTATTTTGCTTGATTTAAGTAGTTTAGTTAATTTGTGTACAGTCCTTGAATAATTTAACTAGAGTATAGTGTAGTTAGTTATAAATTGGTTCAAGTATAGTAGAGTTTAGTTGTAGTTGGTAAGAATAAGAGTATATAGATGTGTGTGTGTATGTGTGTTTTCATTACACGATGCATGTCTGCAGGTCCTTGAACCCAGGAAAACAAACATATTCCATATTGTTTACCAACACTGATTTATCGGGAGTGCCTATCTAGAGTAGCGGTCCCCAACCTTCTGGCACAAAGCACCGGTTTAATGGAAGACAATTTTCCTAGGGATGGAGGGGGGAAATGGTTTCAGGATGAAACTGCTCCATCTCAGATCATCAGGCATTGGTTAGATTCTCATGAGGAGCACATGACCTAGATCCCTCGCATGTGCAGTTCACAATAGGGTTCACAGTCCTATGAGAATCTAATTCTGCCACTGATCTGACGGTTGTCCTGAATTGGTTCCTTCCGGTGGGTTCTTGGTCTAGCTGACTTCAAGAATGAAGCCGCGGACCTTCACGGTAAGTGTTATAGCTCTTAGGGATGGTGTGTCTGGAGTTTGTTAAATCAGATATTCAGATGTGTCCTGAGTTTCTTCCTGTGGGTTCATGGTCTCGCTAACTTCAGGAGTGAAGCCGCAGACCTTCGCAGTGAGTGTTACAGCTCTTAAAGGTGGCACAGCTGGAGTTGTTTTTTCCTCCCAGTGGGTTCGTGGTCTCGCTGACTTCAGGAGTGAAGGTGCAGACCGTCGCAATGAGTGTTACAGCTCATAAACATAGTGAAGACCCAATGAGTCAGCAGCAGCAAGATTTATTGTGAAGACCAAAAGAACAAAGCTTCCACAGCATGGAAGGGGACCCCAGGGGGTTGCTGCCGCTGGCTGGGGGTGGCCAGCTTTTATTCCCTTATCTGACCCTGCCCACATCCTGTTGACTGGTCCATTTTAAAGAGTGCTGATTGGTGCATTTACAATCCTTTAGCTAGACAGAAAAGCTCTCCAAGTCCCCACTCGACCCAGGAAGTCCAGCTGGCTTCACCTCTCAACAGGAGGCAGAGCTCAGTTGGTAATGCTTGATCGCCTACCACTGACCTCCTGCTGTGCAGCCTGGTTCCCAACAGGCTACTGATTAGTAAGGTCCATGACCCGGAGGTTGGGGACCCTTAGCCTAGAGTATTACATTGGAAAATAGTATAACCCTGAGTTTGGACTAAATAGAAAAGCTCTAAGTTGAAGTTTTAATACCTGCAAAGAATTTGGGGGGGAAAGTGGTAGTATGTGTATAGTGTAACCCTATTTCTACACTTCCCTGAAATGATAGGAGCTCTCTTTAGTATTTGGGATAAAACAAAGTTGAGTTCAAGAAATACATACTCATATAAAACAAAAAATTCATTTCTTTTATTCATTTTAGAAATGGAATTAAATAAAAAATCCAAATATATAAAATATTAGACATTGGTATTTTATAATCCCCACTCTTAAGCTACCTTGAGTTGTAACTATAGGTTGAATATAAAATATCTTTACTGTCAAAAGCATTTATGATACTGCATATGCACTAGGACCAAGTTGCAAATACAAAGTTGAATACAGTCACTGCTCTCAAGGATTTATAACTTAGAAGATGCTTTTGGCCACAAATCGTGCCAGCCTAAAAAGTGTAGAGAGCTTAATACAAACACTATTAGTAAAAACTGGCATTCGACAGTGTTATCCACATATGTAGTCAGCATATGTATCTACTTACAGTCCTCTGAGAGAAAGGAATTAGAACATCCAGCATAGCCAGATAATAATTCACGCAGTCTTGAGACCAAACAGCCACTTTGTGTATATTCCACTCCAGTGTTTTCTTCCAGAGTTGTGAATGCCATTCTGTCTCTCATTGCTAGCTCTGTACTGCCCTAGATCACAGTGCTTCTTGAAGGCTGCTAGGGAATGAACAATTTTGTTTCTATTCCCAGGATAACATCTGTAGAAAAACAACTCAGGCAGATATGTTCAGTTTTGCAAGCAAATACCACTTTCTTTTTATCTTCAGAAAGTCATTTGAGGCATGATTATGCAGCACCTGCCAAGATGTTATTGGGTGTTTCTTTCCCTCTTAGGAAGATGTAGTTCTGATGACCCTAATTGTATTGGAAAGAAAAAGGGTCATGATTAGATGGTTACAGTCTCTTATTGGAAGGCAGATTTCTAGTTGAGACTTTTTATTTTCACTACAGCTTGTTCATGTAAATGAGAAAAAAATGCCACACTCACACAAATCCTCCAAATAAAATGACACATACTCAGCATATAAACCTGGATTTTATCTTCCTCAAAATGGATTCCTCTCTACAAAATGTCCAATCTTTTCAACACTTCCACTTTCTGTTGTAATTAAACACCTTTTAACGTAAATTACTATATTTGACTATGTTAATTACACTTACTTTTTATTCTTTTGCCTTACTGTGAAAAACATTTCTGCATTACAAATAGAGAACTGAATATTTTCAGCTTTGCTATGTCATCTCTTTTACTACCTGTATGTGCTTATTAGCCATTTCATAACCTGTGAATTGCTTACATTCCATCATATGCCTCAGCAGAGACTGCTGATCCTGCCTTTGCAGTGCTCCATGATCACTGCATGGAAATTGGATAAAACAATTCCAATTATATACAATTTCTCTCTCACTTGAATTCTTCTCTAGATAGGCTAACCTTCTCATTAAAATGTGCTTAATCTGTTCTCCTCTTCACTGTGTGGAATCCCCTCTTGGCTTAACATTTTGCGCTTGGCCCTTGAGATTCACTCTACACCCTTCTTTTTCTTACTCTGTGCACCAGTAATTGACTTTTCTGTTCTGCAGCACCAGATTTCTTTTCAAGACTTACATTTAAAGGTTTTCAGTAGAAAACTCCAATGAGAGATGGGTGGGTGTACACAGAGAACTCCCATTGCATTTAAATCTCTCTGTTAGCTTGTGGCTACCAGTGGCTGGTTCCTTTACTGTGAGCCACAGCTGCTGTTGGGCAGCACCCTTCTAAAGATGCAAGTCCTGCCATGTTCAATCCTAGGAGAGGCAGAGGTCGCCAGCTGTTGCCAATCCATGAGATATTTCACTTTCCTTCTTGATCTCCTGTAAGTGTGTCTATACAATTGTAAAGTGTCCTTTATTAAACTCTTTTCAATGACCATTTTTAAGTATGCAATATATATTTCCCACTAAATCTCTGCTAGATACATGCCCTGCCTCACCTAACCAACATCAACAAAGACTAAGAAGAGAACAAATGAAAATATTGAAAGGCCAGGTACAGTGACCCAGGCCTTTAATCCCAGCACTTTGGAAGGCCAAGGTGGGCAGATTGCTTGAGGCCAGGAGTTCGAGAACAGTCTGGCCAACATGGCGAAACCCATCTCTACTAAAATTACAAGCATTGGCCGGGTGTGGTGGTACACACCTGTTTTCTCAGCTACATCGGGAAGCTGAGGCATGAGAATTGATTGAACCCAGGAGGCCAAGGTTGCAATGAGCCAAGATCATTCCACTGCATTCCAGCCTGGGCAACAGAATGAGACTCTGTCTAAAAAAAAAAAAATTATTTAATGAATTAATAGCAGATTTAAAAAGAGAAAATATGGAAAGTGTCATTAAAGAAACAACAGAACATATAAGAAACAAATGTAAATTTTTAAATGAAAAAATATGAATAACCACCATAGGAACTGGGTAAGCAGCACATGGAATCTCTTTATTTCTTATAACAGCAGGTAGGTCTAAAATGATCTCAAAATTAAAGTTTAATTTTAAAAATCTATTTTAGAAAAAGAAAAACATGATTTTACTTTGAAAGTATTAGTATGCAGGGTAAAAATAAAATACCCCAAATAATAACTTTTCATCATACCTTTTAACTCTAAACCATAGTATTGATACTATTTTCAAAACTCCGTAAGAGTTTTTTACCTAGAATCTGCCTCTCTTTGCCTTTACAGGTTATTTGGTAAATGTACTTTTGGGAAATAAATAAGTGACTATTTTTATATTTTAATTATGGAGCAACTAGTAGCAATATTTTATATATTAGGAATATCAATGAGTATCTATGGCCAGTCTATGTAGGGGCTTGTAGAACCTGATATAGGTTTAGAATTTTATTATAATTTGTGAGTCAGGTTAAGATTAAGAGTAAAGTTTGCATTAGAATTAGCCTATAATCTTTGTTTATTCTATCATTTAAAAAATAATATTTTTCATATTATATAATTTATTCTGTGAGAATTTCGATTTATGATTTGAGCTTACCTAAATTGCTTAAATAGGCTTTTGCTACCTCCAGATAACATAAGTATTCTTATACATTTTTCCAATATGTTAATACTTACTTTAACTTTACGTTTAGAACTTTAATACATCCAAAAGTTATTATTGTATGTTATAAAGTAAAATTTTATTTTTTTTATTAATAGACTATTGGGCACACTAGAATCATTTTCAAAACACATTTGTCTCCTACTTGTTTGGTCATATTATTGTATTATTATTTCCACATAAATTGATCAATTTCTTTACTTTCTACTTTTTCCACTGACATCTTGGACATTTACTATAAAAATATCACACTATTCTGATTAAAGTAGCTTGGCAGCCAATGGGCAGGTACCTCTTCACTTTTTTTTTATTATTTGTTTAAGAATTTCATATTATTTTTTCATGTGAACTTTAAAATAATTCTCTATTTTAAAAATGTCCATTGTAATTCTGTTGATATCAAATTAAATGTATATATTTATATAACCAGATGACTATTTTTACAATATGATGTCTTTCCTTCATCATATGTATTCATTTATTCAGGCATCTACTTTCCCCAAAGTGCAATTCACTTATTATTTGTGTGTGTATGTGTGTGTGTGTGTGCGCGAGCGCACGTGCAATATTTAAATTAAGCTTCTGGTAATAGGAGTAGGCCAGCGGTTTGTCTCTTAAATGTATGTTAAAATTCATAAGTAATACCACCCTGGCTTTGAAAATCTTTTTAGGTTTTGAAACGTTCAACCGTCTATCGCTTTTTACACCAGTTATTATCATATATACTTTTGCTGGGAAATCATCAAAGATGTTATACATTTGCACAGACTATATCACTTAGAGTAACTTAAATCACTTTCATGTTTGTAGTTCTATCCGGTTTCTTAATCCTCAGGTTTTATGTATTCTTTTTCTCTCTCTTTTTTTTTTTGTTTTTTGTTTTCTGTTTTTTGATTTTTGAGACGGAGTCTCGCTCTGTCGCCCAGGCTGGAGTGCAGTGGCGCGATCTCTGCTCACTGTAAGCTCGCGTCCCGGGTTCAAGCGATTCTCCTACTTCAGCCTTCTGAGGAGCCGGGACTACCGGCACGTGCCACCGCGCCCAGCTAATTTATTGTATTTTTCATTAGAGACGAGGTTTCACCGTGTTAGCCTGGATGGTCTCTATCTCCTGACCTCGTGATCCCCCCACTTCGGCCTCTCAATTTTCTCTCTTTCTTAATAATACTTTATAAGGAAAGAGTAGTTGATTATCTTATAATTTTATATTAGTTTGTTTTCTACTTTGAAGCTAATCTAAGCTTTTATCATACTCATTCAACTCAATATTTTTAGTTTATTTTGTTCTTTTTTTATTTTCATAACTAAATAATAATATGCATTTTCTATTATTCCTGGAAAAAGAAAAGTATTTAAACAAATATGGTTTATTTTTATCAGGAGCTTTGCTATGTTGTCTTAAAAACGTCTTTTTAATTTAGATATGGTTTACATTTTAAATTTCCATTTATTTAATTGGCTTATTTTTGTTGTTGGCTTTTCAGATTTATTACATGAAAGTCTGAGAACAAGGTCTCTAAAATCCTTGCTCTTAGCATTTACTGCGGCTGTTAGCCACCAAGTGCAAGATTTATTTTTGTAAGGGTTTCACAGACAAAAGAGAAGAATGTGTTTTTCTCTGTTGATTCAGACTTCTCTTACCTTTGGGTTTACAGTCCAGTTTCCGAATTACTTTTTCCCTACTCTTGAAGTGACAGTGATTGTAAGGATGGGGAAGCAATTATGTGGGGGAGAGACAATACAGTCTACATCAGTTTCTTCAGAAAGTGATGTGCTGTTGTTGCTCATTGTGGTCCCTTAGCGATTCTGTGATCCCTACTGTACAATATGATTTTAGCTGCTTTCCCTTCTGTTTGAATTAATGTTTCTTTGTTGCTCTTAGCTAACATGTTATTCAAATTCAAAACATTATTATACTTCTCTCTTTTCCATTTCAGACTAAATCCTATTGACAAACTTGATTCCTACTCATTTTATTGTCAGTCCCCTTAAGGTACAACCAGCAGCCTTCATGCTTTTAGAAAGAGCAAGGGGGCACAATTAGTTGAGCTGACACCTTAAAGGCTTACTGTTAAAAATACCTATAAATCAAAACCCATAAAACACATTAGCACTTTTAAGCAAAATTCTCCCAAAGGCCACTTAAAGGAGGATAAATATGAGCTTTCTTTCCACGTGTCTCATATCATTGCTTTTTTAATATTTTTCTCTTTGATATTTTGGAGGGGACAATCATGCCATTATATGTCTGCTTTAGAAAAGCCATTTTAAACAACTAATGTGAGAAAAATCAATCTGAACTCACAATCCATTTTAAGCACCATTATAGTAAAACATCTGTCTGCATATAACATATGTGCCCATGTTTAAGATGCTTGGAGAAATGTACTACATCCATAAAAGATATAGTTGATGTAAAAGTATTGATCTTGCAAAATGTAAGGGGCAAGAAGTGTATTACTGAGTGGATATAATTTCTAAAAATTACCTAGTGAAAATTCAAGAATAATGGTTTATATCTGGGATAGTTTTTTATGTAATTTCATTCACACCAATAAGGAATAGTTACCATGCAGCAATTCTTTCCAATATTAATCACGAACACAAAAACACACACATATGCAAACCCACATAAAATTGAAGGAACACATATGTGCACTTGCATGCACTTAACTGTGCCTACACATACACTCACATAGGCATACACACACATACATAACCTTGAATATCTCTAACTTTGGGGGCCCTGTTGTCAGTTCATTTCAAACTGAAATTACGCATAAGAATAATTTTTTTCCAAAAAATTCTAGGCCACCAGAGACTTACAAAAGCAAACGTCTTGGGAATAGGGACTGAGAATTTGTCTATACACTATCCTCCCCACCGCCACCCCGGAAGGTATCATGCAAAGAGTTCCTGAACCATTATACTTTCTCATAAGCATAACAAACCTTGACATAATAATAAGAATGACATCTAAAATATAATTTATTTTATCTTGTTGTTCTACTATTTAGCAAAATTTTAGTCAACTTTTCTCCTAAGATTGACACATTTTAAATGAAGAAACAAATAAGAGACCCTACTTAATAAACTCTAGTCCAGATCCTCTTAATTACTAGCAATGGAACTCTGCTTAAATTTCAGTTTTTCTAAGCCTCATTTTTCTCATCTGAAAAATGAGAATAATAAACTTCCTTCTCTTCCTTATAAGCCCCAGAAAGTGAACTAAAATATGAATATTTTAACTGTAAAGCAGTAGACAACATTACTAGCTTTTAAATACCCCTATTAATATATTTTGACAATTCCCTTCCTTATCACTAGTAAATAAAAATTGTAAATTTATATTCTGCCTGCTGGTTCAAAGAACCAGAAAAATACATTTATCAAGGTGAGGTATGGTTGTTTCTAAACAAAATCTTCCTAAAAAGCTTTCCACCATATAAAGAGAACATAGTTTTGTGAGAAGTGCACTGAAGTGAGAATTAAAGTACAGAATTCCACTGGTTACTTGATGACAATCAAAGATCTGATATTCTGCATTCTCCAAGTACCATTGAAATTGAAATCTGGAAATGTGGCTAAAGGTCTTTTTTTATTTTTGTTTTTTGAGTCAGGGTCTTGCTCTGTCACCCAGGCTGCAGTGCAGTGGTTTTTTGAGGCTCACTACAGCTTCAAACTCTTGGGGTCAGATGATCCTCAGCCTCCCGGTGGTCTTTGTAGATAGCCTGATGGAGTCTCATGGCACAGAAGATTAATTAAACATGTCTTTCAATTCTAATAAAGTTCTACATTTCCAAATAAATAAATAAATAAATAAGTAAATAAATAAGGTACAGAATTCCAAATCCTGCTTTGGCCAGGAGTTAGCTATAGCATTTGGACCAAATGGACTTACTATTCTTTAGCTGATTTAGACTTAAATTGTTTCTATGTCATTAGTTATATCCATATCTACATTTATATTCATATACATTTTAGATTAAGGACGCATAAACTCTTTGGTTAAACTATTATTAAATGTTGACTCAACCACAATTTTCACTATTCTGCTTAAGAAAAACTGCTATTTTTAAAATCTCAATTGCGCCTCGTCCAAAACATTAGAGATTTGTTTATCTTCATTTTCACAGTGATTGTGCTCATGGTGATTCCAAAAATCACATTGTTGTTATCGTTAGTTAATAATAATTATGTTAGATCACATAATAATTTTAAGCTTTTGTCGTCTTGAAGTGGAGTCTGTTTGCCCATTTCTTCATCCTGGGTAGGCTGTGTGCCATGCTTTAACCAATAGAAATGTAAAAGAAGCAACTTCCTAGCCTATCTGTGACAAAAGCTTTCTTACTGACATGTGACTAATCCCAGACTAATCTACTGAATAATGAGCGAACATAGGCAAGTTGTCTGCCCCCTCTCAACCCTCTGTTGCTCTGGCCACCAGTTACCCAGTCATCAGGGGCAGAGCTGTCTTCTGAACTGCAGCTCACTGCAAATGTCAGTGAGAACAAATTTTCCCGCTGAACCCAACCCCAAATGCTGAATATAGAACTGTGAGCTAAATAAATTATAGTTTTAAGGCACTAAGTATTGGAGGGTTTTCTAAGCAAAAAATAAATAAATAGAAATAACCAGAAAAATAAAAAGGAAATCTAACTGTGGATATTAACAAATGATAAGCTGATTCTAAAATTTATACTGAGAGGCAAAGATACTAGAACAGACAAAACAATTCTGAGAAAGAAGAACAAAGCTGGAGGAGTCACATAACTTTATTTCAAGACTTACTGGGAGGTTACAGTAATTAAGACAGTGTAATAATGGATAAATAATGGAAACACAGATCAATGGGACAGAATTAAGAAATACTAACAAAATTAACTGATTTTTCCAAAGTTGCAAAGTAAATTCAAAGGAGAAATAGCAATTTGGAGAAACGACTGGGGCAGGAAAAATAAAAAATGAGTCTGGGGCAATTTGTAGTGACAGTCAAAAAGAACATGCTGAAAGTAGAATCAGAGCATGCCAAAGAGAGAGCAGAGCCAATTTGAAGGCGCTTCCAATGGCTAAAGCTGGAACAACTGAGCAACAAAAATAAATAACAGTATTGAATTACAACTCAAAGTGTAAAATGAATATCCATAACTCCATGCTATATAAATGATTAATTGAATAAATAAATAAATTGAATAGACAAATCTATAAAATCTATAAAAAAGAATTCAGAATAGTTTATGTAAAAACTTCCCACGATGGGGAGTTTATTTTCCCCACTTCTTGAGTATAGACTGCACTTAGTGATTTATTTAAAAGATTAAAATTTTAAAAGGGATGAAAAACTAGTTTATAGTGGAGAAGTTTGGCAAACATTACCTTAACCAAGACATCAAAGTTACTATCACCAGAAATAAAATGCCATGTTTATAACACATACCCGATACCATGTGATAAGAAGACAATCACACCTGTAAAACTGTATTCTTCCCCATAACCCACATCCCTAGTCTCACCAGCAGAAAAAAAAGAAAGAAAGAAAATGAGGGATGTCCTACAAAACTTTCAGGATGTTTAAAAGTAAGGAAATATTGAGTAAATATCCAGGCAACAGGAGACTAAGGAGAAATAATGATTAAATGTAAGGTTGTTTCCTAGATAGGAATCTAGAACAGAAAAAGGACATTAGTAAAACGTTAATGGCGAATGAGGTGAACAGATGTGATTATAAAAAGGCAAACATAAGAGATCCTTGTAGTGTTCAACTGCTATACATCCTGACTGTGGTTCTAAACACATAAACTTAAACATGTGATAAAATGGCATAGAAATAAATACACACACACCAGTACAAGTAATACTGGAGAAATTTGAATAAGTCCTGTAAGACACATGTTAATATCCTCCATGTGATATTGTACTATATATATTTGCAAGATGTTACCATTAGGGAAATCAGGCAAAGAATACAGATAATCTTGATGTACTTTTTACAAATGCATGCAACTCTACAATCATCTCAAATTTTTTAAAAAAGTATAACTTTAAAAATTAATCTGAAAAAAAAAGGATAGCCTCTTTGATTTTCACTTTGAGATGGGCACTGGTAAGTTTGGTGTTGTAAAACTACTCACTGTGCCACGGTCTGGGAGGGAAGAAAGCAGCTAGCCCAACCAGAGTGTTCCACATGTGTTAACTATGTGAGATGGTGGTTGAGCTACCACATTAGGCATTAATTGAGTGATGTAAGAAGACTTTGCACAAAGAAGGAATAGTGTGAATGGAACCATGTAGACCAGAAGCAGCATGACAGCATATTATGAGAGAGAAAAGTATGAGGACAGAGGGAGTGAAGACTAAGACATAAGGCAGCTAGCTGCCACGCCACCAAGTGTCTTTTATGTCACAATCAAGAGATTGGAGTTTTTATAGAAGTGATGAAGAGTCAATGGACTGATTATATACAGGATTTATAATTGGAACTGGGGGCACTAGATTCAGAAATATTTGCTCAAATTTCATAACCTACTGAGATAATCTCTTTGAGCATGGCAAAGATAAATGGTGATAATGAGGGAGTAGAAAGAGGATAGATTAAATATCTTCTGTAGTCTTTAAAGACACATTGATTTCTTACAGAGAGCTAAAGAATGAAAGTTACCTAGAATGCGTTTTGCCTTAAGTGACTGAGTGTGAGGTGGGGCATTTGTCAGAGGCAAATAACCCAGGAGGACCAGCAGGTATGAAGGAAAATAAAGTGAATTCAGTTTTAGCCTTCTGGCTGAAAGTGTCCAGCACAGCTCCAGCACGATATAAAGTCCCAGAAAATGGCCCACTATTCTGTTTATGTCCAGATGTTCCCAAAATTTCTGTCAGAGTACCTATAACATTTTATTTTATGTAGATTGATTTAAAGCTGCTAAACTCAAAGCCCTCAAAATCAAGGGCTATTTCATGTACCTTTTTGTTGGAATCTAGCACATTTTCTGGCACATGGATGGGGTGACAGGAGGTCAAAATGGGCTATTTCTGTTTCAGAATTTTTGAAAAGACTCACAGGCCAAGAACAATTGTATCCATGCACTTCACATCCTAAAACAAGGTTCTAGAGACTTGTAAGACATATTAAGGGATTGTAATAAGATGTTGCCAGGATTAGCCCATTTCTCCCCTTTGTTCTTATTGTTATTGTAAAGGGGAATTGGGTATTCTATAGAACAGGAAACGAGAACTTGAGGAGATAACATTTTGGAATTATTTTTTGGAAGTGAATCACTGTTGGAATTCTGTGACATTTGCTCCTCTACCCAATGGAGAAAGGTGAGGAGAATGTAATGTTTCTTTACTACCTCAAGTCAGGTGAGTGGGTCTTCATGGAAATTGTTTGGAGAGCTTAATATGAATTTTCTGAAGCTTGAGGGATTTGGGTTCTAGCATTTGACTCCTACAGAATAAGTCAAAACAATAAAACATTTGAATTATATATATCTGAAATGTCAAAATAAAAAAAGGAAAAGAAAGATAGGCCTATGATGGAGAAAACCTTATTTCCTCTGAAGGCAGGGCAAATACCATGTGTTTGGGACCTCATGAGAATTCTGAAGTTAGCTGACCTAGGGTCATCTTAACAATAGCCCTGAAAGGGATAAAGAGTTTCCATCAGAGAGGTGATTACACGCAGACCAATGGCTGACAGGGGTGGTCAAAAGAGGAGTAGATGAATGTCAAGGGAATTACAAGTACAAGTCCCATCTGGAGAATCTCTGAGGAACTCACAGAAACCCCATAAGAGAAAGAACCAAAAATTTTCTCTACCACCCTGCATATGTTGACACCAAATTCTAAGTTTAATAATCTAGTTAGGTCTTTAATATCTCCTATCTTTCTTCTATCCCCAGCAACCCAATAAAAGCCAGCAAGGGAAGGTAGGATTAGAGAAGTGATTTCATAAATATAGTCCTGGAGCAGGAGAAGCACCAAAGAACTTGGTAGAAATCAAATTCTCAGGCCCCATAAGACCCTACTGAATCAGAAATGCTCAGAGAGAGGCAAAGCATCTGAGAGGAATTAAAAATTTCTCCAGGTGGATCAGATTCATGCTAACATCTGATAATCAATCAGTTAGAAAAATGAAGAGCGGAAGGGGTTTCACTGCACCACACTTGCCCATTACAGGCCTGAGATGTAGAAGGAAAAGGGCTCCCAGACAGATCAAGAGGACATTTGAATAAGATATAAATGTTAAATAACTGAAATTGAGACTTCCTTTTGTTCTAGAAAGGACTCAAAGAATAGATAGTCCAGATGCAAGAGAAGAGGAAGGAATGAGTTTAGTGAGTGTGTTTGATAAGAAAAGTGGGAAAATAGACTCTTTTTCTGATTGTTTCCTGCAGAGTTTAGTTAATACAATAAACTTGTCAGGAAGCTACCAAATATACGTGTACATATATTTGAGTAAATTTATTATACAAGTCTGAAGCTCAAGTGAAAAGTTAGAAGAAGAGATAATTATATTGCTGTCCATTGCATATGGATGTTTGTTAAATCCCTGAGAAATATGGAGAAATGTAGAAACCATCAAGGAACAAAACATAGGAGTCTGAAAACAGCAATATTTAAATAAGAGCTGAAGGAAGAAGATCTCACAGGCGGATGTAAACAGAATTGTTAGAAATGCCAAAGAAAAGCTAAGAGAAAGTGGTACTATACATGGCAAAGCAGAAGAGTCAATGAAAAGAAACATATTATGAATGGTTTAAATTTCCCCTAGAGACCAGAGAGTATATGTGAAAATGTGGATTATTTTTCTTCCCTAGAAGCTTAGCAGGCAAGAGAGGAGAGATAGGCCAGGAGTTGGAGTTGAGGGTAGGAGGAGAAGGAAAGATTCCATTTCACATGAGACAGAATGTGGAGGATATTTATAAAGTGTGGGTAAAATAACTACAATAATGGAATTGGAATGTTCCTAACACAAAGAAATGACAAATGCTTGAGACGAGGAATATCCCAATTACCCTGATTTGATCATTACATATTTTATGCTTGTATCAAGATATCACGTGTACCCCACAAATATGTACAATTAGTATGTATTCATAATAATTAAACATCAATTTCTTAAAGAACCATTAGATATAAAGATGCTGAGCATGTAGGAGCAATTGGAGTGACACGGCAAGATCCAGAGAGGGTGGAGGAAGGGAGGGATAATGGGCACAGGGGAACAACTTTGTTATTGGTTAAACAGCTGGTTGTTTAAACACATTTTTATGATGGTTCTTTCACGACAGTAATTTAATATCTATTATTTATTTAAGTGTAATAGTTAGACAGTAGGTGGTTCTAGAAACTCTTTGCCTTTTGTTAATCACCTAAAGTAGCAGAAATTTAAATTATCATGAGGTCTAATGCTACAAAATATTAGCTAATAATTCCTTATTATGCCCACGCATGGTGAATTTCAAATAACACTGACGTTTCCTGGCAGTAGCATCTATTTACCCCCAATTAGAACTTCACTTATTATTTTCATACTGACACTAAATATGATAGATGAATCAGCCCATCTTGCAGTTTGTATTCACATGGTTCTCCTTTCCTTATGTATATTTTGGCATTTATGTATCTTACTGATGATTGGAGCAAGGGTTATGGCTGCTTATCAGGCAACTAAAAAACAGAAGGATTTATATAGAAATGTTCAACCTTAAAATTCACAGCTTTTACTTATCCAATAACATTAATTCTTTGAA
This sequence comes from Colobus angolensis palliatus, assembly GCF_000951035.1. Classification (NCBI taxonomy): domain Eukaryota; kingdom Metazoa; phylum Chordata; class Mammalia; order Primates; family Cercopithecidae; genus Colobus; species Colobus angolensis. The sequence goes on along the minus strand of NW_012113475.1, from coordinate 8,406,275 downwards.
CAAATATTTGTTAAAATAGGTAGTTTAGCTAAGATGACACAGCAAGGAACAGGATATATGTGCCCCTTCCTCTTGGAAATTCAAAAATCACAAGAAAGATACAGGCAATTGAACAAAAAATTATCAAATACTGAGATGCATGCTAGGAATCTTTCTATTACATAGGTGCACACATAAAGTTGAGGACATGAGAGGGAACATTACAGAGGAAAAGTTGAGCAGGGCACAAATACTTTTACATCAGCATTATACAGTAATATTATAGAGATTTAGTCATGAGAAATGGCTGCTCCAAGAAGGCAAATAGGCACAGAAATCATACAATAAATCTATAAGTATATAAATAAGTTAAGGATCTGTTGTAATAACCTTAGTGAAAACAATGTTTGGTATTTTACTCATAGCAATGAGAATGAAGATATATATACAAATTATATATATATATATATATATATATATATATAATATATATATATATATATATATATATGATGCATGTACCATTGGTTGATCTTATCCAAGAAGGACAAAAACTTAACCTTCCAAATTTATCCTGGGATTGGATGGATGGGATCAAGATGCTATAGTTCACCTAAGGCATTACATGTCCTGGATAAAGAAAAGCGAGGATGGAACAAATTTATGGCTGTGTCTGAAGAAAAGGTCCCTCTGCTATTTTGATCAATTTAATTGACCACTTAGTGCAAAATTATAGTGGGATTATTAGGAGAGGGTGCAGGTTACCTGGAAGATAGAGATGACTCCCAAATCATAACTGACGCCCTTCGTGATTAAAAAGAAAAGTAGATGAACCAATAGGGTGGCATGCTGGGGTCATTAGCAAGTTAAGCCATTGTCCCTCTACTTACACAATGAGTCTGACTGCATTAAGGCATTGACTGTTCTATATGGAAGCCATCTCACAGACTCACAAATTTCAGGCACTGGTAGCACACCACTATTCACAATGTGATATTCCCTTCCTTATCCATGTAACACAATGCTGGTCTGGCCAACATCAGGTAGGAAAGAGATAAAAGATTGGTAGTTTTTTCCTTAATCAAGCAAAATATTTATTCAAAAAATTACTTAAAGCTTAAAGTAGTTTGGGTAATGACCAAATTCAAAATATGGCCATGGGGATGGTTGCTGCAGGTGGAGAAACTTAGGAGCAAATTAGTCATCAGGAATGTCTGGGTCAAGGAACTGGGAACCCAGTGTGTTGTGTGTGGGCTTTTATATGGACTTTTAATCATTCACGATGATGGAAAACATTTCAATGGAGAATAAGACATGAAAAAGCTAGGTAACAAAGTTATCAATGAGAGAGAAGAAAAGGTCAAGAACCATTTTTAAAGTCTGAGGAAGGATCACCGACTACATAGCCAACTGGTATAAGCCTCAGAGAGCACTGGACTCAGTTTTACATGAGAAATTAGCAGCAATGGTGTAGACAAACAATGGAAATCTAAAGTTATACCAATCCCACTTGATACTTACATGCTAGTGCAGTGTAGGAGAATAACTTCCTTTTGAATGTTCTACAGAGAAATTATATCCACCAGACCACAAGATTAAAAAAAAAGGATGAGTTTGTAATAAAGTTTAATCATGGAATAAGAGTTTCAGAATTCGCAGTGGACATATTTGGGAACAAGGATAGGAAAAAAGAAAGCCTTGAAAGAGTATACTGGTGGAAGCACAGGACAGAATAAATTATGAAACACGTTATATTTTGGGCACTGCTCAAGGGTTTCAAGAATGTGAAGAATGGTAGATAGTAAATTTTGTGTAATAAGATACATTTATTAAGATGGTGTGCATGCAAAGAGAGTGCTATACAAGGTTGGTTGTAAAGAAAGTAATAAAATGTTATTATATTAAAACTGTTAAAACTTCTGTTATGTTATCAGTTAAACAACAAAATTCCCAAAGTGTTTTATATACCTTTAGTCGATTGATGAAGCACTGCACTTATGGAGAAATATGATTAGAATACTCCAACACAGATTTTCTTTAGTATTTGATAATCATTAATCGTACATATTATCATTACTATCTCTATACAGATACAAAATTTTTTTCCTTTTTCTTTTTTTTTTTTTTTCTTTTTTGAGACGGAGTCTCACTCTTTCACCAGGCTGGAGTGTGGTGGCGCGATTTCGGCTCACTGCAACCCCTCTGACTCCCTGGTTCAAGCGATTCTCCTGCCTCAGCCTCCTGAGTAGCTGGGATTATAGGCATGCACCACCATCCCCAAATAACTTTTGTACTTTTTAGTAGAGATGGGGTTTCACCATGTTGACCAGGATAGTCTCAATCTTCTGATCTCATGATCTGCCCGCCTTGGCCTCCAAAGTGCTGGGATTATAGGTGAGAACCACCCTGCCCAGCCTTTGTTTTTTTTTTTTTTTTTGCTATTTTTATAGGTCATCTTTTGTGACACAGGAAACAGATACTATAATTCTATTATCATTAAAATTGTTGCTATGTAACACTTTTTATCTAGGGCAACTATAAAAATGTGAATACTTAATTCATGTTGGGATTCTGTTATATCATTATCAATTTTGTACTCTGTCAAACAAATGATTTTGTACATTATAATATATTCAAGTTTTGAATTTCCAGAAATAATTTTTATAAAAATTATTTTAAGAGGGCGAGGCTCAGTGGCTCACAGCTGTAATCATAGCACTCTTGGAGGCCATGGCGGGTGGATCACTTGAACTCAGGAGTTTGAGACTATCCTGGCCAACATGGTGAAACCCTGTCTCTACTAAGAATACAAAAATTAGCAGTGGATGGTGGCTTCTACTTGTAGTCCCAGCCATTCAGGAGGCTGAGGTGGAAGCATCACATGAGCGCAGGGAGGTGAAGGCTACAGTGAGCCATGATAGTGCCACTGCACTTCAGCCTGGGCAACAGAGTAAGACTCTGTCTAACAAAAACGTATTTTCAAATATGGCAGTTCCAAAGCATATTTGATTTCTTAAAATGTAGATTGAAAACAATTTAATGTCATTCTTTATATATATTGGTTTTAATATGTCTTAATTTTTCCAGTAGAAATAATTTTTCAGGATGAATAAAAAGGACTGAATGAAAACTACATGTAAACAGTTTACATTTCTTTTTCCTAGTACATATTTTCATATTACTATTGTAACAGGGAAGTGGATTGGCTGTGAGGGGAACATCATTGATGGCAGGTCTTTTTCTATGTAGTGCAGTAAATAATTGCCAGGGAACTTTTATGCTAGGTTAAGCCAGGGGTATGATTTTATTTTATTTTATTTTATTTTTGCAGAACTAAGGTCCATTTTAGATAGCCATTTTAGGGATAAGTGATTCACTCTGTCCCCACAGATCATTCTAAACTCAGAATTTCTCACTTCTAGCTAAATTGGTTTTGTGTATCCAGGAATAGCTGGGGAAGTTGGATCGTACCCTCTCCTGATAGAAGGGATAGTGAAAATACTGGATAAATTTCATAAAATATTGTTCCATAAAATTCTCTCCCATAGTCCCAGTTTAAATTACACTGAATGGACATAGATGTTTTAACTATGAGGTAAACATGAAGAATAAGGTTAGTAATTAAATTTCTTCTATCACAGACATTAGATACGAAAGATCCTGGCTATCCTCTCTATACCTTTAATGCCCCATCATTATAAAAAGGCAAAGGAAACTCAATGGATATGCCCTCTCTGACACACATTGTTAAATTTAATATTGATTCAATATTTAAATACAGCTGAATATCATATTATCCATAACTCAAAATAATTAACATCTTTCTTTCTCATAGTCACAGTATAATAAAATGTTTACTTTATGTATTTTGAAATATGCATATTTTTATTTACATTCATGACAAAATATCCAAGCTGCTTTTATAAGGACCCTGATAGATTCTTTGTAGATTTAACTATTTTCACTAATTTAGAGCAGGAAAAGGGTGATTACTGCAACTCGTCAAAAAAAGACTTAAAAAAAGAAAAACATAAAAGCAGGTCTCAGAAAGGCAGGAAACATATAATTCCAGGAATTACAACCATATAACAACCTTTAACATTCTTTATCAAGACCTACCTTGTTTTTTACTCATGACTAAGAGTATTCCATTCCTTAGTATTTCTACTGAAGTCAAAAGCCTGAGAAAGAAATTAGTCTGGCCTGAGTCATCTTCCAACCTTATACACTGCAGCCAGAATTCGGTGATTGACAGCTTTACCAAAATCAATTTGAACAGAAGACATCTCAAGAAAATTGAGCCTGGATGAGTAATCTACACTCACACTATTTATTTTTATTATTTATTTCATATTGTTTTATTGCTATACTACACACACACACACACGCATACAATAACACCACCTTTCTCCATATTCTTTATATTCACTTCCAAAAATGCCCTGTCTACAAAACTGACCAACTTAAAATTGCAAACAAATTCACGACACGTCAAAGAGAGGTAATCTAAAATAATATCTAGTTAAAACCTACAGAAGTATATGTCATGAGGCTTCTTTGATCTGAATTCAGTATCTTTAGGAAGTATTGACATACAGAAGATTTGGTGTTAAAATTATTCCCCAAAATCACATGTACTGGAAATGAAAATGAAAGACCAAACTTCTTGTCCAATCTTTCAGTCTGAAGCCTTCCAAGAACCTAATTTTCTAGTCCATTAGTCATAGCTCATGAATTATTGTAGATCCTGACCCCAGGCTGTCACTCTTTTTAAGTAAAGCAAAAAAAGAAAAAGTAATGATGAAGTTTTTGCCTAATCAGATAATTTTCCTTTTGTCCTTATGGACTTCCTATTTATGAGGCTGTAATATTTCAGTTGCCCTCTTATTGCTGTTGTCTGCACATTTTCAGAGGCATCTGTAATGTGGGCAAGAGGTTTTCTATTCCTTATTTAATTGAACTGAGGCACTCCTTTGGCTTCAGTTGGTGGTGAGGAAGTAGTAAGCATGCAAGGCACTTGAGAAATAGTAACTAATGCAACTTGTGTGTTCCTTCTGAGCCAGCTCAGCCCTCCCATGTGTCAAGTTTAATGATAGCACAAATTGTCTAGCATTCCCACTTTAAAGCCAGATGAGTGAGATAAGGCTGGATCCCTGTTGCCATTATAAATTCTAGTGGCACCTGCTAGGCCAGAGGTAGGAAGGCCATCACCCTCAAAGGTCACTGATAAACAAGAATCTGTGTCTTAAACCATCTTCAAATCCTTCTGAATAAAACTCTTTAACTTTTCTGATCTGCTTTACCAATTCTAGATTTTCTCAAGTTTAAATGTATGTTATCTTGTAAATAATAATATGAGGAGCATGGTAGGAGGAGAAGAGGTAACTTTTCTCTACAGGAGGAGCACATTATCTCCAGTCAGACAGGACACAATGCAAATAACTTTTAAGGAATTTGGGATTCTGCAAGTACTTTTAATCTTCCTAAAAACAATATGATCATCTTAAAGTTTTCACCTAGAAGGCAACTATCAATCAAATTCAGTAACTCCTACAATCAGTCTCTACATACTATTTTCAGCAATAGCAGTTACAATGTTCTTTCATTGTGGTCTCATAAAACTCCTACGTGATGAAAATTTCACATTTTATTGTGTTTGTTTTAAAATATTTAAGTGTTCATTGCTTTAAAAACAATCTTCGAAAAGCATTTCTTCTCTTTTTTCTATTGATCTACCTTAGAGGTTTCGTAGTCTTCCAAAACAATATCAAAAGGGGCATTACACTAGGAGGTCACATAGAGTCACCTGATAAACAGAGATTAACACTGAAAGGCGTGGACTAATTCTGTTTTATCCAGAATATAAACAGAGAACTCAATTCCATTTTCCCAATCTGAGCTTGATAACTTGATAACAAATTAAAATACCTCATGTTTCCTGATGGTCTTTTTTCCTATAGCTCCTGTGATGTATCATTTTTTTTACTACTTAGGATATTTGATTATCAACAAGTTCTAATTTCAGCTAACTTAATAAAAGGGAGGAAAGAAAAGTAAATGGGGGTTTATTTTAAGAATTGCATAGCTCAGAAAATAAAAATTATTATTATTAGAGGGCAAGATCTCAAGGATGACAGAAATCAGGGCAACTTGACATTTTTCACAGCAGCAGAAACTCTGGCGGCATCTCTCCAGGATGAAGCAGCAAACAACTCAATTCCCACCACTTTCATCCCTATGTGTATCTGAAAGAGATTCTGAATTGGCTCCTGGCCTATCTACAAGGAGGGGGGCTGTTCCTGGATTAGCAGCCTACCAGAACCATCAGGTTCTGGAGTAGAAGGCTATTATCAAAGGAAAGTAAATAGGGAAGATACTAAATAGTATAGGTTATTCCCAGCTATACTTGTGACTCTTTCTTATTTGGATATTTTCTTTACCTGACGCGAAATTTCTTAAGATGCAATTCTCAAATTAATTAGGGTCTCTATTATGTCCCCTAACAAAGAAATATTTGTAAGACAGGAAAGGTAAAAAAATGGAGGAATGGAAAATAATGCTAATTTTACCCTCTTGCTATTAAGTGTTACAAATAAACTGATTTAAGATTTTTTGTGTGTCATTGTTCTTTAAATCAAATTTTTTATTTAAAGTCCTTTAAATCAGGTCATTTATTCCTAATTACATGGCTAGTTGTAATTATTATTCCCATTAAGGATCTTGTCCAAAATTACATAGTTAAGTATTGGTTGAATTAAGATTAAAACCTCAATTTTGTCTGAACCAAGAGGCTACACCACTCTCAATAACCAAGCAATGTGGCCTCATTAGATAAAGCCAATTATGTAAAATTCTTGAATCAAATAAGTTTTCAATGTTCAAAAAGTCTAAATGCGTTTTAAGAAATGCCATCCATACATAAAAATGTCAGTTCCTCCAAGTTGTTCTGAGTAATAATAATGCTTATCACTTATGCAATGTTTAAATTCAAAGCTTCTTAAGGCCAGATCTATTCTAATCTATTAAAAGTGTGATTGTATTAGCTGAGGTCTTTCTATCCTTTTACCATATTGTATGACACTTTCAACAGGAGAATATGTGGTGACAAGAGATGAACACCAGAAGTGCCCCAGGTACTTTAAGCTCCATAATCCCAAAAATAAATAAGCATCCTCCTTCTCAAAGGTATTCGCCCACCTGAGCTTCCTAGTCTTTTTGGTTGAGTATAACTCCATTCATATTTCTAAGCCAAAAATCTTACAATTGTTAACTTTTTTCTCTTAAAATCTACTCTTCCAATAAGATACCAAATTCATTTAAGTATATCAGAAACATCTCCCAAATTTAAGCATTTATTTTCATCCAGTCTCACCACCATTTTTAGTTTAGTTTCTTAATGTCTTTGAACTACAACATCCTGGTTAATGTTCTTGTCAGCACCATATTTATCTAAATAAAAAAAAAAAGCACATACATTCTTACCATAATCAGATTTATCTTCCTAAAATTGTCTAATTAGGTGTTTTCTGACTAAAAGGTTTGTTTTTTTCACCATTGCCTTTATTATAAAATCAAACACTGCTGTACAGTATAGTAGGTATGCAAACAAGCACACAAGTTGGCCTCAATTTACCTTTTGGATTTTATACCCAATTTAATCACCCATATCTTTTCCAAAAGCTTTTATTTCAGTAACACTGAAATTCTCATATGTCATATAGCAACTCAGAGTTATTTTCCATGGTTTTACAAAGAGGCATTTCTTCTGCTAGTGATATCCCTTCTTTCGTTCTCTTCCTGCACATTCTTGTTCACTACTCAAAACACAACAAAAATGTTACTTTCCTTGTAAAGGGATTCTGGACTATCTGGCAGCGCTTATTCTGAGAATTGATATTCACACTCTAACTGTCCCTGCAAACTCTGGAAAAAAAATCCAGAAAAATTAGTATGATAATATCATTAGTATTATTCTCATAATCATTATTATTATATTGGATTATAGTGACTTGTTATAGGGCTATCTCCCTGAGCAGCTTCTGAGATTTTGAAGAGCAAGAACCCTATCTAATTTGTCCTGGCTATTCTCAGTGCCTAACATTGGGCCTGGTTTCTATTTGTTGTCCAGTAAATTTTTAATTGACTAGATTAATAACTAAATCTCCTAAACCCAAATCATGACACCTATCAGTCACAAATAATTCTGATTTGTAATTATACTACTCTAACATCCTTTAGAAATGTACAGAACATTTTTTTTTTCTTAGAGGACATTAGGGAAATAACTAAACTGCCCTTGGAGTTACCTAATTATTGTTTAGATTTATGTTACTTCTATTAAGGAAATGTAACTTTTTTGTTATCTAATGTGAAGATGACCTTGGTTCACCCTCAGAAAATTAGCAATAAAGGGAAGGATTTTAAAGCAGCAAGCTTGTTTTGAAATCTTGTCTTACTCATTAAGATAAAGGTGTTGCATTAACTATTTTTGTAAAAAGTATCTTCAGCTGACCAAGTATACTTTGATGTATGCCTAAACATTCATCTTACCAGAATAAAAGGAAACTTCTAATAAAAAAGAATCTTACTAACGCTAGGCCTAGTGGGAGGCAGAATGTGCACTGAGTGAAAAAATAGCAGGATTCTCAGGCAGCTTGCACTCTGAGACCTGTCTAGATAGGCCAGAAATGAAAGCCTTCAAATGTGATTTCAATATGTTCCATTTCTTTTTCAAATAATTTTACATGTAGCAAGTTTAAGAAATATTAACTTGATAACTCAAAAATCCTAATGGAGACAAATGGCTAATATGTTTTTGATCTCTTTAAATTTCTCCAAGTCTAAAATTTGTAAGGGACAAATAAAAGCAAAGCCAAACACATGACGGGGTCCTTGAAAAGCTTGTTTCTGTTCTTTGTACAAAGTCAATGGTGTAGATGTTTGTCTTAGTCTGTTTCATGTTGCTATAACAGAATACAACAGACTGAGTAATTTATAAAGAACAGGGATTTATTTCTCACAGTTGCGGAGACTGGGAAGTCCAAGAGCATAGTACTGGCATCTTGTTAGAGCCTTCGTGCCGCATCTCCCAAGGAAAAAGGCAGAAGGGCAGGAGAGCACACTCCAGAGAGGGAGAAGAAGACTGAACTCATTCTTTCATCAGGAAACTACTCCCAAGATAACTAAACCACTCCTGCAGTCATGGCATTAATTCATTCATGAAAGCAGAATTTTCATGACCTAATCACCTCTTAAATGTTCCACCTCTCAACACTGTTACATTGGGAATTAAGCTTTTAACACGTGACCTTTGGGGGAGCTTTTAACACATGATCTTTGGGGGACACATTTGAACTATAAAAATGTTCATGATGAGACCCATTTAAGTACTAATGGTTAACAGCTGTTTCTGAGCCATCAGTATTAGGTGAGGCATTTCTGTGGTATGAGGCAATGAGTGCAAATATTTGCAGATATTTTTATTTTTCTAGGGTATAGAGATACTGTGGAATAAGCGAAGCCTTTCCCCTTAAGAAGCTTACCTGATACTGGGATATAAAGACAAATAAACACAAACAATGGAGTATAGTATAATAACTGGTAGTGATAGATGGATACTACATATTTTAAAGTGGTCAGAGATAGGCCATTTGACAAGGTATCATTTTATCCCAACAGGAATGTAGCACAAGGAAAGGCCTTGGAAGATTATGGGAAAGGAAGAGGACACAGAATTTGTAAATGTCTGGGAGTTAGAAAAAGCCTAGTATATTTTAAGAAGGAAAAGAAGGTAAGTGATGGTATTTGGAGGTGGGGACTTTTGTAGGTCACAAGATATAGATGAGGTCATGAAAGTGGGGTCCCCATGAAGGGATATGTCCTTATAAGAAAATAATGAAAATAAAACTCTTTCTCTCTCTCTCTCTCTCTTTCCCTCTGTCTCTGCCGTGTGAAGGTACAGTGAGAAGGCAGCTGTAAGTCAGAAAGCAGGCCCTCCCCGGAACCAAATCTGGCCACACCTTGATGCCGAACTCCCTAACCTCCAGAATTGTGAAAAATAAATGTCTTTTGTTTAAGCCATCCAGTCTATGGTATTTTGTTATAGCCTCCAGGGTCGACTACATCAATGAGCCATCACTGGTGCAGGAAAAAAAGAGGACTGTATGGTACCCTGAGAGTCAAGGGAAGAGAATAATTCAAAGAGAGGATTATCAATGGTGTCCAGTACTGTTCAGAGAGAAAGCTGAAACCTGAGAGAGAACTGACCATGTGTGTGGCCAGAAGGTCACTGTTGACGACTCTTTCAGAAGAGTTACGGAGAGTGAAGGTGATCAGCATGTGTTGAGGACAGAACGGAAGAAAGGACAAGAAATAGTGCAAGTATAGCCACATTTTGTGGATTTGCTACAGAGCTGAACAGATAAATGGGGCTAGAAAACGTGGGATCAAGGGAAGTTGTGGTTTGTTTGTTGCTTTGGTTTGTTTTTTAAGTTGAGAAATTACAAGATGTGTCTGTGAATTGAAAAAAAAAAAACAATCCAGTAGAGCGGGAAAAATGTATGATGCAGATGAGAGGGAATAATTTTGGCAGCAAAATCCTTGGGATGCAGATGGAACTAATTCCCTGCACAATATATTGTGATAGAAGGGAAGGCAAATTTTATGGAAACACACACGAGTGTGTTATTAGATTTGCTGATGGGAAGGTGAAGTAATTTTAATCTGATGACTTCTGTTATTTGGTTATTCCTCTATGATGAAACTGCAAAGTCTTTTCCTAATATATTTTCTGAAATATTTGCTTTAAAACTTTATACTGTATAAAGTACATTCCCATTGTAGATCTTATATTATCATGGTGCTTATCGTGAATCTTGTGGGTTTTATTCCTTGTTTTTAAACTTATGAGAAGATTTTTTGGCAGTGTAATATAAAGACAGAAGAGTCAAGTAAGAAGATATAAAATAAAATTAAAGAAAATAAGCAAAAGTTTTTAAAAATCCCAAATGAGTGTTAAAGCTTTGGGGATGTTAAAAGCCACTTTATATAAATTTAAAAGCAGAAAAAGAGAAAATATGAGGCTAAAGTTATTGCTCTTTCACTTTTCCTATCTCCATTTTCTTTTCACCTACATGTATTCATTATTCTATTCGCATGCCTTTTTTTGTTCTATCAATCTCCTTTGAATCTGTAGATTTCAGAAGTCCATGTAGGGAAAATTCCAAAAATAAATTACTAAGGATTTATCATAATTGCTTGGGTTTGATTTGCTGTCAGGTGTCCAGATTTATTTTTTTCAGCATTTAAATCAGTTTTAAAAGGTGAAAATCTAGTTACCTATTCTAAAACAGGACAAAGAAAGGCAAGGTAGAAGACATTTCTCAGCTTCCCCATTGAAATATGCCTTTTCTCTCTTAAATAACTCTAAATAAAACATTATTATCCTAGAATTATAGGTGGATCATATAGATGCATGGCCCCATGTTAGAATTTGGAATAGTGGCTACCATTGTGGGTAGAGATTAATAATGCTAGTTGGGACATGGAGAGGCTCTGGGGTGCTGGTGACATTCTAGTTCTTGTCCAGGCCATTCTGTTTGGCTCGTGCTCCAGTGTAGTCCACTGGAGTCTTTAAGGGCAAATCAGCCTTTAGCCTTCCTCTCATCTTTGTGCCACACTCCAGCACATAGATTTCATAGCAGTTCTGCCACGTATCACCTGTTCGACCTGAAATTCACTGTAGCCTCTTCCCTTACATTTAGAGATTATCTTGAAAGGAAGAGCAGACAGGTTAAGACAATGTAAGAGAGAGACACTGATTGCTCAATTGTCCCCTTCCCCCATGTTGACACATTATCTGTGAAGCAAATGCATCTTAAAGATGTTTTCTGTTAGACAGATTTTTCCCAGAAGACTCATTTGTCCTTGGGGCAAACAGCTCCATGATTGGTAACCGAGGGTGGAGAGAGTGAAGGCTTACAAGTCATTCCCTTTAAATCCCATAGCACTTTTGCATCTGTTGTTTTTATTATGTGATAAAAGGTCACAAGGTCGTCTTTTGCCTTTCAGGTCAAGACAATATGATTCAGATTCTTGTGATTTTCATAAATTAAAGATTACAGATGTGAACTCTGAAGAACTCCATATAACTCTAACTTTTCTTCTGCTGATTTTTATTGTTTTTTCTTCCTTTTGTATAGTTTATAGAATACTAACCTATAGAAAAACTTAGTGTAATATGAATTCATCTGAGGCAAAATAAATAAAAATGACTCACTTTATGGTCACTATATGTGTAAAAGATATAAAAACCATTACCCTATTTGAAGATAATCATGTTTTTATCAGTTTAATCAACTTATTAGTTTGAAATATATTTCTTGCCAAGAAAAAAAATGAGACATTCTTTTCTAATTTTTTTTAAAATGTCACGCCTTCCTGAAACTTAGGGTGACATTGCAAAGTACACATGACAAATTTAAGTCTGAAAAATGTTGTAAAAAATTTATCTTGTGGGATAATGCTATGTTTCACCTGAAGGCTTATCTTCTGTCATGGCAATGATGATGACATTGCACCATTTTAAATGCATCTAAATTGAGATGATAAAACATGGCAAAATATTGGTTCCACAGAGAGTTGCAGTAATTGTTCTGACCCTAAAGGTAACATTAGGAACACCAGGAAAGCCACAGAGCAGGGATAGTGCCTCCAAGCAGAAGCTACCCTTTTCATTAAAATGTTGCCATTTCCTTCTCTGCCCTTTACTGTAATCATTTATGGCAATAGTTTAATCTCACTTTTATAGTTCTAAATAATGTAAATCATCACAAGCCACACTTAACATGAAGAATGTGAAGTATAATTAGTCACTGATTTATTGCTTCAGTGAGAGTCCAAGTGAGGAAAATAACCTTGAGATATTCATAATAGATAGGACTAATGTCTTGAAGTTACTGGGATTGGGAACTAAAAAGTGAAACAAAAGCCCCGACTTGAATTTCTTGTTTAATTCCACATGACCTATTTTTCTCTGATCAAAGTGTTTGAGGATTATACAGAGACCAGATTTACGTATGCTTCTTTGCAGAAAATTACTAAAAGTTTCCAAAGTTTGGTAACAAGAGAAAACATACCATTAGCAGATTGATTGCTTTATTTATTGGTATACATTTTTCTCACAGGATTATCTTCACCTGCACAACATACGTGCATAAGTGCCTCATTCTTTTAAATAAACCAGTTTATCAACTTAATCGATCAGTCTGCCATGTTATGCAAATAACCTCTTTCATATTTTTTTAATTCAGAATGTAGATGTAGTATTCAAAGAGTATATTTTTAACCTAAACATTTCTTTAATCCCAGCTAGTTTTTGATACTTCACACTTTTCTTATCCTCAGATCTAGAGCTATTTGCATCCCTTGTACACATTTTCATACATATACTTGTATATTTATCATCTATCCAGAATCTAGAACACCTCAATATTAGGTAGAAAATACACAAGCAACTCTACAATAACACTACGACATCTTCATTGCCTCTCCCAGTCAGACCCATTTATCTGTGCTCTGAAAATTCAACTTTGTTTCCTGTTAAGTGAGTAAGTTTTGGGATTATTTATTAGGGTCCCAGTTTTTCCAGGACTCAAGTTCTAATTTCTTCTTGTCAAATTCTGCCCTGAACCAGCCTCCTTTTACCAATATCCCCAATCCCTCACCCCTGCCCATCCTTTGCCCTTAGTTCAACAGTGACACAAGTTACTCACATTTATTGGCCTAATTTGTTACATGGCCCACCTAATTGCAAGGGAGCTGGAAAGCATGGTTTTCCATGTTTACAAAGTGGAACATTAAAGGAGTTTTGGTGAACATGTAGCATGGTTTCCTTCATATAAAAGAAACATTAAAAAAATAAATAACATCTATCAACAACTTTAACTGAGACTTTAATCACATAGGAACAGAATATTTCTGAATGCCAAAAAAGCACTGTGCAGATTTCAGATATTGCCTAGACACTTTGTAATACTTCATTTTCCCTGTGGCCCAATGACAAATGTTTAATATCACCTTTGTAGTTATAAAGAACATAAATTAATAAGGACAGAATAACAGTGAGACTCCTGAACATTTTAAAACTTGTGTCATTTGAAGCAATTCATGTTTATTCATCCCAAATTGGCTAGCCTGAGGGTGATTTATTAATTCATATGCTAATTAAATATATCATGTTTTTAATTTGTAGTGGGTAGAAGACAGAAAAGATTTGGAATAAGGCCAGGGGTTGAATACCAGGTACTACTAGTTATAATTAATCTGTCTGGTCCACAGTTTCCTTTATCACAAAATGAAAACAATTTTATAATTATTGAGGAATAAAGGGATCAGTGTATATGAACTTTTCACTCCAGTGCCTGACATATTCCATGTGGGTTGGTTCCTTTTCCTCCAACTTCTGAAGACTTCTTCGTGTTTAGTTCCTGATTACTGATCTGATCTTCCAAATATCATTTGTTTCTGAATTCCTTATTGCTGTTCTCTGCTTTCATGTTACATTAAGTGTCCAGTGTTGGAGCTTTCTGACACAAAATTTTGTATGCAACTGTATTACTATCTATGACTTGCTTGGCTGGATTTCCTCCTGGCACGTGCTGCAGTCTCTGTACTCTGTGTGTCTCAGCCCTGGAGCGGATTCCACAATCTGGTCCTCCCAGCCTGCTCTGCCGGGCCACAGTTAACATGCCATCTTTTCCTCTCCAGGATTGTACAGAATTTATTTACACAACCCTTTTTATACTTATAAGTTTCTTTAAATACTCAATGGTTTTGAATTTGCTACCTGCCACTGAGAAAACAAAGAAACAAACACAAGTCTTATTTACTGTTTCATAAACTCTCCACAGGTTGTGCATATATAGAAAGCCTAATACTTCGCAATACTGCTTATGAGTTTTGAAAAACTTCCTATTTTTTTCTAAGTAGTAGAGATGGTAAAATCGTTTGTGGAAATATATCTCTTAATAATATAAACCTTGTTTTCTAAGTGAATTTAATTAGCAGATCATGTTATTCTAATTAAAGGAAGTATAACTATACAAATGATAAATACTCTACTTGCAAATAATTCCTACTCCAGTTAGTTGGACTTTCCAGGGATAGAAAACATAAAAACAGTCAACAAAAAAATTTAAACATACAGATAAGAACATACACTGTTTTGTGAAATATTAAAGATAACTTGGTGTATGTAAATTGGTTGTTAACACGCAAGCTTTTCTAAAAACTTTTTTCTCTAGGATATTTTTATTTGAAGCTTTTAGGTTCCTAGGTTAAAATCTGTAGTACTCATATTTTTCTGTGTGGGGAATAGGAATTTACTCATATGGGGTCAGGAGAAAATATTGGCAATATTTTAATGATGTTAAAATGTTTACCTGACAAGAATGTAAAATATTTTCTGTTTAATCATCCCTCTTCCCCTGGGGTTCCCAAAGGGAGCCCTGTACATAGGCTGAATGGAAATCAAAGTATACTTTATGATTATTTGGATCCACTAAAATCAAGGTAAGGCAAGGCTCACTGGCAAAAGCTGAACTGGAATGTGTGGCTTTGTGTCTTTGCCTAGAACTCTAGTGCAATCTGATATTTCTACCTTGAATCTAAACTTTGGCACTACCAAATCAAGCCTCCCTGTGAGGAAAAGTAAGCTATGGCCTAACCTCAGAGCAGGCCCCAACTATCCTATTTAGTAACTGATGAAAGAAAAGATGCCCTGGCTAGCCGTTCACCATATAGGCAGTGTGGCCCCCATGCGAGAGAGGGAAGTCTGAACTTTCTCCTTTACTACAGTCTACTTACTGGTAAAATGTGGCAAAATCAAGCAGTCATGGATTCTGACCAGTTAGATAAAACAACAAGCAGGGCAGAATGCGGAATGAGAGTGGGCATGTTTTTTCCCAACTTCTATGGTGGTGGAGAAGAGAGGGGACTTGGTCACTTTACATAGCCCTCCTTAATATGTCCATTATCCCTTCCAGAGAAAACTACCCAGAAGCCCATCATTGCAAAAGTAAGCTTTATGCTCTGAATTTCACCCAGCTGGGCCTACAGACATATTCCCCTGCCATTTTTTCTCATTTTTTCTTTCATGGAGGTAAAAAAGACCCGATGGTTGACACATTCATTTACATTTTTATATTAGAATTTGTATTACACATTTATATTTCATTATAATATCATTCTTAAATGCATATGTTGAAACAATATAAACTTATTCACTGTATGTATTCTTATTTGACTTTGGAATTATGTTTTCCTAGTCATACATGTATCACTCATTTATTTGAACTACTTTGTAGTTTGATATTATATAAAGGAATATTTTTATCCATTTTTATAACAAAGGAAAGTTAGATCATTTTTATGGTTTTCTATTTAAAAGGAGGCTGCAATAATTATCATTTTCTTTGTTTCCTTGTTCACAGGAAATATACAAAGTTGATTTGCTAAATCAAAGAATAGGAGAATAATCAACTCCTCTTTAATTAATTTTCCTTAATTAACTTCTTTAATTAATTAATTTTATTTATTTATTTAATTTCCAAAATGTAACAATTCAACTCATCAACAAAGCTATAAAAGGTCTCATTTCTTTGCATTCTCACCAAATTACACCAACAGTTCTTAGACATTAATTTCTGTTAATATAATAGATGTGAAATGGTATCTAAGTGTCTTAATTTACATTTCCCTCTGTCCTAGTAAGAATAACTATGTTTAGTTATTTGGCCCATTTTCCTGATGTTTCATCCTTCCTTTCTTATTAATTTGCAGAAATTCTTTCTCTAATTTCTTTGTTTCCCTGACTAAGGAATATTTTTCCCCATTGATGTAATTAAGATATTCTCATGCTTGCTTTTGAAGGATTTTCTGGTGTTCATTTTGATGTCTTTTATTTATCTGGAGTATGCTATCAAGAACTCTGGAAATCTGCTGCCAATAGCTTTTTAAATATTATTGCTCTCTAATTTTCCAAGGCATCTCTTTTTGGACTTTTAGTAGAAATTCCCATTTCTTTAGCTTCTCACTTTATTCACCTTATTCCTTAATTTCTACATCATAATCATAAACTCTTTATATTTCTGCATTTTACGTAATTTCTTTAGTTTGTCTTCTAGTTTATTCATTGTCTTTCTTAATGTTTAGTTTAATGTGTATATATATTATTCCAATAACTATATTCTTTGCTTCTAAGAGTTTTAATAGTATGTAAAAAAAAAGACTCATTTTTTTATGTTTTCTCATTTTATCTCCTGATTATGTAAATATATTATTCTGTGTCTTTGACGTTTTTTAGTATGCTTCTTTTGTATTTCTTAGCACATTCTTTGATTCTGCAATATTTGAAGATTACTACTCTCTCTGTTTCTCACTCATGGTATTGATTTCCTCCACTAACTTCCACTGTAAGCAATTCTTCAGGAGGCTTTTTCAGTAGTTATCCTGTACCCTGAGCAATTTTGTGTTTGATTCTGCCAGGCACTTCAAGGCTAGTGGTCCAGGATTCAGTTTTATGATCTTTTCTGAGTTTGGAAGTTTTGGAACTACTGCACATAGGGTCATTAAAAAAATAAAATGTTTGTAAAGTAGAAAGCATGGATATGAATCAGAATAGATTTTTTCTTTTTCTCCATCAGATCTTATGAGAGACCGACAAGCAAATTTCCTTTTTTGCTTATTTGCACTATTTTCCACTTATTAACAGCTCTTTAAATTTCTCCATATTATGTTCAGGCAGCTCAGATCCAACTCTCTGCATTTTATAGGTCAAGGCCTTACCTCCTAATACCACATGACCAAGCTAACAGGTTAATGTGGTAACAAACTCTGACAACCCGCCTTCCCCTGTTCCCCCTTCCATCATCAACTGTTTTCACAAAAATTGCCTGAGGAGCTCTTGTCCTTGTTTTCAATTCCTTCTGCATTTCCTGCACCTGGTGGTTTATTTATTTACCTCATTCTAATCTCAGCTTTCAATGTGTAAATGTGTGGTATATGGTTTTCTTAAATGTTAGTGCTTGGAAAGCCTGCAATTTACCATATTCTTAAAATATGAAGTCAAATGACCCATTATTTAACTACTGTTAGTGAAGAATATTAACATGTGGAAGGAATACTTATTCTGATAAACAAAAAAACAAAAGATTAAAAAGCAGAATCTATTATTTTGCAACTTAAGCAAAGTAACAGTTATATTCTCTCAGGTCCTTAAAGTAGACAGAAGCCCCTAGGCAAACTTGATTATGGAAAAAAATGTCAATAGCAGCATACAACATTAAAATTTGCTTCTTGAAGGCAGAGATATCTTCTATAGAGAGAATTATCTTAATCAATATAGTCAATATTATTTAAAAGATAAGATCATAAAGCACTGAATTGGTTTTTATTTTGGAGAACAAAAACAAGAAAAAAAATACCACCGTTTTAAAAAAATGTATTGGCTCAGTACCTTGGTCAAATTAGTCACCTTGTGTCTTAGTGTCCTCAACTTTAAATTAAGGATGAGGATGGCATGTTCTTGGTAGGCTTTCACTTTAAAACAAGAAGTCTCAGCAATGAAACTTTCAACTACAGATCTTGAATGACTTCATGACTGTCTACCTGTATTTTGAGGATTGAAGTATTTTAACTAACACAACTAGAACAATCTTTGACACATAGTAAGCACAGAAGAATACTTTTTTAAAAAAAACAAAAAACCATGAGATCTGTGGAGGAAGAAAAAGGAGAGCTTTATTTCCTATAAAGGGTTACAACCTATAGGTTGGAAAATGAAGCCTCTGGGCAAAAACTAAAGCAGGGGCTTTTGAGACAAAAGGATTTACACCCAGTGAAGTTAGCTATCTAGGGTTTACACCCAGTGAAGTTAGCTATACATACCTATTCAGCAGGTTATAGGAGAATCTATGAATATTTGAGAGAGAAACCAAACATATGATAAGTGAATAAACCTGCATGATTTCTACGTCTCATATTTACTTTGGGGTACAAATTTAACATTAAAATAAAGTGAAACTTGGCTCTTTGTGTCAAAAGGTGAATGACGGGACACAACGGCATCTTGCACGCAGCCTCTGTGGACTGGCCAGCACCAGCCTGTGCTTGGTGGTCCGCTATCAGGGTGGAATGCCTTGTAAAGCTTGTCAGTTGTCATAGCAAAACTATGAGAAAGGAGGGGAGGTTGGCCCCAACATCAGGCCTTGTTTCTCAGAAACTGGTTTCTGTTTAATAGTAGAAAACACAGTCCTGAAATGGTTATTGAGGTAAGGGAGTGTTGAGATGGGACTAACCTCTTACCTTATCAAACTGGGAAATTTCATTTTTCAAGGTTTTTGGGGATCTTTTCTGTCACAAAGAGTCCTTTCATTCTGCCTGGGGGCCTAGGACTCTATTTTTATTTCACACTTCCTATTGTTCTTATTATTATCTATTTTGGTTATCTATAGCTAGAGAAGAAACAACACTAAACTTATTTCCATTAAATGAGAAACATGTATTTCGATAAATATGTTATTGCAAACAATAACTATTTGTTAAACCCATGGATTCTTGAGGCCAGGAATCCATACAGAACATTGTCAACATGGCTCCTCTCTGCTCTTCTGCATCAGAGGCTCCGCTTTAAAAAGACTCAGCATCTGGCCTTGACTAGAAAGTTTAGAGTCTTTAGTGTTTCATGGTTTCTTCAACTGCGTAACTGGAATATGGGGATCACTTAAAGGCTGAAATAGCTGGATCCTCCAATGAGAGCAAATACATAAGGCCTTTTCATGAGTTTCATAGCATGGTGACTGGGTTCTGTGAGGCAGCCTCCCAAAAAGAGCTTCTGCACAGTGAGCCCTCCAAGATGCCAAAGTGGAAGCCGGGCTTCCTCTGACCTGGTCATTTCAACCGTGGTCAAGGGTTGTCCTTTCTTTTGATAGGCAAGGCTTTTTATCTTTCTAATCTCAATCACTGTCACTGTGTATTTATTTCATAGTTTAACTCTTCAACTTACATAAAAGTTATAGTGTATGCAGTAAGATCCTGCTATTCTCCCATGTTATCCCTACGTATCAATTGTCAATGCATTCCAGACCATTATAATTATAACAGATATTTACACTTTTTATCTTTTTTTTTTGAGATGGAGTGTCGCTCTGTCACTCAGGCTGGAGTGCAGTGGTGCAATCTCGGCTCACTGCAAGCTCCGCCTCCCAGGTTCACGCCATTCTCCTGTCTCAGCCTCCAGAGTAGCTGGGACTACAGGTGCCCGCCACCATGCCCAGCTAATCTTTTGTATTTTTAGTAGAGACGGGGTTTCACCGTGTTAGCCAGGATGGTCTTGATCTCCTGACCTCGTGATCTGCCCGTCGCGGCCTCCCAATGTGCTGGGATTATAGGCGTGAGCCGCTGTGCCAGGCCACTTTTTATCCATTTTTTAATAATTTAATATACAAAGTGTTGAACATCTCTACTTTTAAAAGCTACTTTATATTAAGGACATAATTTTTGAAGGATTTTTTTATTCATATTTCGAAAAATAAATTTTTCACTTCTTTCAGAGTATAATCTCTAAAGCTGCTACTGCAGTTACTTTCTAGTTCTCATCATTGCATTTTCCTCTGTCCAATAAATACAGAGCACAATTAGAACAAAGTGAATTTTTGCTAGAAGAGAATATTTTTCCTGCATTCTACCTAAAATATCTTTCTTATTAGGCAAAGCCCACGGCTCATGGTGACTTCCTGGGACACATGGCTATCCTCACATTGGTTGCAGGTTTCCAGTTAACCTGTTAATGCAACCTTTGTAGAAGATTCATGTACTTGACATTTACTGAGCTCCTAACGTGGGCCAGGCATAATCCAAGTGGAAAATACAGATAAAAAAAGTTAAGACATAACAATAAGTATGTGATTACATGATAAATATTAAATATTAAAATGTGATTTAACATATTTAACAAATATTGCTTGAACACTATTTGCTACTCAGTAGGTTGGGTAATTATATTCTGCAAGAAGTTTTCCTGTTTATATAGGTAGCATCAAATTTTCCTCAGTTTAATTATGATACATTTCCTTTGTAATTTGATAGCTAATTATTGATTGCTTGCTTCACATTTAATAACTTATGTGCTCTTTTACTTAAAAGAAACACACAGTAAGTCAAAAAGCAAGCTTATAATCCAGCAGGAACACTTTATAAATTGAGGGATGAGTCATAAAGAACTCAGACCTTTGTTATTTCAAATATGAGGCTATGTCACAAGGATATCATAAAAAGAAAGACTTGAAGAAAAATAATTGAAAATCCATGTGTGTAAAACTTTCTTCATTAGGTCTCCTCAATAAAATTTTGCAATAGTATTTTCATTCATTTAATTTTGAGATTGTTAGTAAGGTATTCACCCACATAATAAAATGTTGAAGCAAGAGTATGCTGTTTTCGTAAATGGACAGATAAAAGGAGTGGTGTAGAAAAGCCACAGCATTAATAAATAGAACTGATTATATATAAACATATAGGATATTATACAAGAGACAGGTTACATCACTGGAGATTTCAGTGGTTAATTAGAAACTAATATAGGAAACATTTTCTATTTGGAAAAAAATAAGGTTGGGTCCCTGCCACATATGTCGCCAAATAAATTTCAGATGTATTAAAATTTCAAAAGTCATAAAATTATGCCGTATATGTACTAGAAGATAATAAGAACTATTTTGAAATAAAATCATTAATTTGGCCATTATTTTTGAAGGTCTATCACTTGATAGGGAGAAAGTCAAGTGCTTTTGAAAGCAATTGAAGGCCTACCTAGGTTTAATACTAGATGCAAAATAATAGATAAAACATCATACATTAACCAAATAAAATTTTAGTAATAGTCTCCATAAATAAATGTAAATAGCAAACTGGGAAAATCTGCAAATTAATAAACAGAATGCCTATAGCTTAAAATATGTATTTCCCTGCTAATAAATAAGAACCTGAATACCACAATATTAAGGCCTTTAACTGGATAATTTATATCCGTTTAATATTCTACACTTTTCACAGCCTTGTATAGTATTATTGTAGATTAATCCACCCAAGTAATAGATGCATATTGTATAATGGTGTTCTTAGTAAGTTGATTTCTTTATATCTGAATATATATGGTTTCTTAGAAAACCTAAAATATTATTGTTCATTTCCAGAATATTTTAATTACTTTCTTATAAATTAAATGATTATATGCTATGACAACTGGAATATTATATCAGTTTAGTTTCTATAATAGAAACTAAATTTTAAGAATTTTAAAAAATCATCCATTCAAGTAATTTGCATACTCTTGAGGACCATAGGGGTTCAGTATCAACTGTGGAGAAGGGTAGAACCAGGACAATGGAAGTGGAAAGATAGAGAAATATTGGCTGTGACCACCTTTGCTTCTAACAAAGCAGTTCTGCTTTATGTGTTTAACATGTAAGGTTTCCTTACAATACTTCATGTAGAGAGAGGATTACAATACTATGAGTGGTAGCAATGCCAGTAGTAGCAGCAGTAGTAATGCATAAGTCTAGTGTGAAAGGCTAAAAAATGCTCCCTTCTCCCAATGTCGTGCCTTAATCTCTGAAATTTGTAAATGTTACCTCATTTGGAAAATGTTTCTTTGAAGATGTGATTAAGTAAAGGATATTGAGATGGGGAGATTATCCTGGTAGAGCCTATATGCCATCACATCTATCCTTATAAAAAAGAGAGGTAGAAGGAGACTTGATTCAGGGAAGGTCATGTGAAGATGGAGCATAGAGATTTGAATATGCTGATCTTGAAGACTAGAGTGATACAGGCACAAGACAAGGAGTGCCAACAACCTCCAGAAGCTGGAAGAGGCCAAGAACAGATTCCCCACTTCCAGAGGGCGTGCCACCTGCTGACACCTTGAGACACTGATTTGGGAATTCTGGTCTTCAGAACTATAAATGATACATTTCTGTTCTTTTAAGCCAAAGTGATTTTAGTAATTTGTTACAGTGGCCTCAGGAAACTAATACAACATAAACCACCAGTTTACTCCAACTCTGCTTAATTTTAAAATGGGAAGTTGAAGTCCAATTAAATTAGAGAATCTGTCAGGGGCATAAAATCAACTAATTAGTATTAAAATTACAGTGCATTTCAAGTCTTGAGTCTTTGGAGTTTTAGTCTAATATATATTTTTTATTTTGCTGCGATTTTATTATATATATGATACATTAAAAAATTGAATAATTTATTATATATAAAATAAATTGAATATACATTTAATATATAAAATAAATTGAATATATTTCTATATATAAATTGAACATAATATTGAATATATATAGATATATAACATACATTGAATATATGTATTTCAATAATGGGGTACAAGGGGTTTTTGTTTACATGGATGAATTGTATGGCAATGAATTCTGAGATTTTGATGCATCTGTAATATTTACATTATGCTCATTACATTGTGAGTATTATTAGCAAGGATACTAGTAAGTAATATCATTAGTAAACTGTGCTGAAATGATTGAAAGTTTCTTTTCACCAAACAAGTAAATTTTTCCCTATTTCTTTTCGAAAGGAAATTATTTTTCCCACCTTTTCTCTTCAACTTTACTCAAATATATAAATTGAATAGGCACTGGTGACTCAAATATAAGGAAGTTAACAGAGCTTTGAGTTCATGGAACTCGCAGTTGTAATGGAGTAATTGACAATTAAACCTTTAAATGACAAAGTTATTTGCTATGAATGCAGAACTGTAGGAGATCACTACTGGAGTACATATTAACTGTGCCTGAGAAAGGGCCCCAGAGATGGTGACAGAAATATGAGAGAGAGAGAGAGAGAAAGAGAGACAGAGAGAGAAAGAGAGAGAGACAGAGAGTTTCCTAACCATTCATGAAAATTCAAGGAACGTTTGTCAGAGTAGTGACTTAAGCTGACACTGGAAAGATTAAACAAAGCAATGGGACTACGGAGAGAGCAGCATGTTTGTAGAACTTATCTTTAAGCAGCAAGGTCATGAATTGAAGAGTTGGCTATCAATATTGAAGCAGAATAGGGCTGACTGTGTACACAGTGTACAGAGAAAAGTAGACAGCAGGACTTCATATTTCGTGAGCCAATTAAGCTAGTTACAGTGTTTTTACAAGATATGTGTTGAAGGTGTGGGCTGCAGGCCAAAATTAGCCTGAACCCAGGCACAAGAAATGATCAGATCTTTTTAGAAATTAACAGAAGAGGCGGGGTGCAGTGGCTCACACCTGTAATCCCAGCATTTGAGAGACCGAGGTGGGCAGATCACATGAGGCCAGGAGTTCAAGAGCAGCCTGAGCAACATGGCGAAACCGTGTCTCTACTAAAAATACAAAAACTAGCCGGGCATGGTGGTGCACCTGTAAGTCCAACTACTCGGAAGTTGAGGCAGGAGAATTGTTTGAATCTAGGAGGTAGAGGTTGCAGTGAGCCAAGATAGCACCACTCCACTCCACCCTGGGTAACAGAGTGAGACTCCATCCAATGGAAGGGGAAGGGGAGGGGAAGGGGAGGGGAAGGGG
>NW_012113475.1:8377479-8381611 GCF_000951035.1 Colobus angolensis palliatus | reverse complement strand
GGGAAGGGAAGGGAAGGGAAGGGAAGGGAAGGGAAGGGAAGGGAAGGGAGACTAATTCAGTTCTTTACAACAGATGGCAACTGCAAATGAAAGAAGAATATTATTTGTAGGTGACAAATTACTGTGCTTACATTGTCTTTTTTTTTTTTCTTTTCTCTCTTTTTTTTTTATTTTGTTGAAGACCAGGTTTCTGGCAGACCAAAAAATGCTGGATGACCCCCCTCTCACTACTCACCACAGAGATAGTGCCTTCTATAAATTCAGCATTTTTGTAAAAAAAAAAAACAAATAAGTGATATTTACACAAAGAGAAATTATAGTTACTTGTACCATCTTTAAATATCACTTTAAACTTTAAATATCACTTTAAACATCCACTGTTTTGAAATAGTGATGGCAGTATATTTTCTGCCCATCCTGATAATACTTTATTTCATTGAACCAGAGCCAGCACATACAGTAAATATGCATCACTTTTATCTCTACTCTTGAGGATTCTGCTTTGTATTGTTAGTGAAAATAAAGCTGAAAAGGAATAATAAATTGTTTAAGGAGTCAAGTGCAATGACTCAGGCAAGTGCATATACCACTGTTTTAGAAAATAACAAATCAGCATCCTCTCTTATAATCTTTGAACGTGTCTTGGAACAAATAATTCTGCAGGAGTCCATAGATTTTTATTCTCATTTTCAAAAGAATGTGTCTCTTAACTCATTCCTTATTAATATATAATTTCAGGGTGTGCTGCCTTTGAAACACAATCTGTTTATTTTTAGAAGTAGCATCCTGTTTGGAACTTCTAAAATTAAATCATGATAGGTTATAACTGTTAATATTTTAGATTTTTAAAATTAGAGATCAATGTAAAAATGTAAACGCTGTTCCTCAGCCAAATTTGAGATCATCTGCATAGATGTCATAATGGAAGACAGTTATGGACATATGGATGGGGAAGCCTACTGAGAAAATATATCATAAGTCAGTAACAGGGTGTATAATAGCCATCAGGGATTCCTAAAATGTACTGCCCAATAGAAGACAGCCAGCATAATGTGACTGAGAAGTTACAGAGTTCGGAAGAAACCAGGACGGTGTCACATCTTCTATGCAAAGGGAAGACTGCCTCAAAAGGGAAGTAGCCCTCAGCAATATGGATTGTTGATAAGGGATGAAGCAAGGGAGGTGTGGAAAATGTTTTCAGTTTCCTAACATGGCCAGGGAGATGAAGGAGAAATAATAAGACTAAGGAAGATATTCTAAACATGTTAAACCCTCTTTACATCAAAAAAATTATGAATATGCCTATAAACATGGTCAAAAATATGCACTGGCCACATAGTACAAAATATACATAAATCTCTGGCAAATATTTAAAAACTCAGACAATTTGGCTGTGTAGGAAAGGTGGACAGGGGATTCTAAGTGGAAAAGGTAGTAAAATCCGAGAAAAAAAATATGTTTAAAGACTGATTGAAAAACTCTGGGGACAGGAAGAGTCTGCAAAAGAAAAGTAAAGAAATAGTTGGTGGGTGAAGCCCCTGAGAAGGAATAACGGGTGGTCATGCAGCACCACAGGCACTGGCCTGAGGCACCAGGAGCTTCTCCTGCCTTGAAGCAGCAGGGAAGATGAAAAAGATGGTAGTAATTTGGACAGGTTTTGAAGGGAGTCTTTGTGATAGGATTTCTATTTTTTTATATTTTAGGAAGCACAGCTATTTGCAGGGCTTTGTGGAAATTGGTGATTATTAGCTAATGGTTCAACCAATCTGCATTTTCCTTTTTTTATTATTAATTTTTATTTGTATTTTAAGTGCCGTGGTACCTGTGCAGGATGTGCAGGTTTATTAGAGGTAAACATGTGCCAAGGCAGTTTGCTGCACCTGTCAACCTACCACCTAGGTACTAAGCCCAGCGTGCAATAACTATTCTTCTCACTGTGTTCCTTCTCCCCACTCTACCCCTTACAGGCCCGTAGTGTGTGTTATTTCCCTCCTTGTGTCCATGTGTTCTCACTGTTCAGCTCCCACTTTAAGTGAGAACATGTAGTGTTTAGTTTTCTGATCTTACATTAGTTTGCTGAGGATAATGGCTTCCAGCTCCATCCACATCCCTCCAAAGGACATGATCTCATTCTTTGTTATGGCTGCATAGTATTCCATGGTGTATATGTACCACATTTTCCTTATCCAGTCTATCACTGATGGGGATTTGAGTTGATTCCATGTCTTTGTTACTGTGAATAATGCTGCAATGAACATATGTGTGCATATATCTTTGTAATAGAATGCAAATCTGCTTTTTTCATAACCATACTCAATAATCCTCAGCTTCTGGGGAACACCCCTGGCTAAATTTGGCTCCATCTGAGTTCATTTTATTTGGTTTCATTCAGAGCTATGATTTTTGTCCAGGCAAGTGTGATGAAAAAGATAGAGGCATAAAGCAAGCAATTTGAGACATTGGCAAGCATGTTCTTGAAATGATGCTCCTAGGAACTTAATCCATGTATGATTGACGTAGAAGAATAGGCCTATCTCCTGGGAATTTAGTCACTGTGTCAGTAACTGAAAGTCTCCAAAAAAGTGAATGAAGTCATAGGGCTGGCATTGAACACGTAAGCTGGAAGAAAGGAGGTTGAGATGGAGATTTTTATAGGTTCATCAGTTTGAGGTGATGACAGGTTCAAGATCTGACTTTAAGGGTGGGTTGCTGTGGAGATATGAATGATGATAAAGTAATTAATAATAATAACAATAAAGTTTGTTGAGAGCCTATGAGGATCCAGACTCACTTTTGGTACATTTTATCTACTTCTTTCTTTCTTTCTTTTTTTGTTTTGAGATGAAGTTTCTCTCCTGTCTCTCAGGCTGGAGTGCAATGGTGCTTTCTTGGCTATCTTGGCTCACTGCAACCTCTGCCTCCTGGGTTCCAGTGATTCTCCTGCCTCAGCCTCCCTAGTAGCTGGGATTACAGGTGCCTGCCACCATGCCTGGCTAATTTTTGTATTTTTAGTAGAGACAAGGTTTCACTATGTTGGCCAGGCTGGTCTCAAACTCCTGACTTCAGGTGATCCACCCTCCTTGGCCTCCCAAAGTGCTGGGATTACAGCCGTGAGCCACCATGCCTGGCCCTACTTATTTATTTCTCTTAACAATCTTAAATTCAGAAATTATAATTATCCTTGTTTCACGTATGAGAAAATTAAGACACTGACAGTTTAGTAACTTTCCTTGGGGCTTGTGAATGAAGCTTTCTGGTTCAGAAATGGGAAAGCAGGTAGACTACACAGTCCATAACTTTTGCTCAAACATGTGTTGTCTCTCTAAAATGCCTGGTATAGTGTAGGTCTTATATATAGATACTAAAGTCATCCAGGATGTTGATGTTTAGGGTAGAAGAGAAGACTATAATCAAAGTGCTCAACTTTTCAATAAATGAGAGAAAGTGATACAAAGTCAGAAGACAATCAGCAGAAAGGCAAGAGATGGCCGAGGTGCATGGCCTGAGCTGCATTAGGCAAATATGACTAAAAGAATAATCTGGAACATCTGGAAGAGACTATGTGACTATAAGAGGAACACATTCTCAACACCTGGCATATATATATTCTTATCCTCATATCTTTGCTATATATCTATATCTATATATAGAGAGATAATATCTACCTGTGTGTGTGTGTGTATGTGTGTGTGTGTAGAGAGAGAGAGAGAGAGAGCAAGATTTGAGATTATTCCAAGAAAAAATGAAAGATCACATCTCATTTAAAAAAAAGGTAGAATAAACACAAATTAAGTTGGAGATACAGGAGATGTGTTTGTTAGGAAGAAAGTGATCCAGATAGCTCTGAGGAAGAAATTGAGAGATGAGTGAAGAAAAGGTTTGGGTAAATGGGTGAAATGCAGGAAGCATAATGAGTTATGAGAGAGGATTTTTTTTTTTAATTATTATACTTTAAGTTCTAGAGTACATATGCATAACGTGCAGGTTTGTTACATATGTATACTTGTGCCATGTTGGTGTGCTGCACACATCAACTCGTCATTTCCATCAGGTACAACTCCCAATGCAATCCCCCCCTTCCCCCTCCCCATAATAGGCCCCGGTGTGTGATGTTCCCCTTCCCAAGTCCAAG
>NW_012113475.1:8376052-8376384 GCF_000951035.1 Colobus angolensis palliatus | reverse complement strand
GACTTTTTAATGATTGCCATTCTAACTGGTGTGAGATGGTATCTCACTGTGGTTTTGATTTGCATTTCTCTGATGGCCAGTGATGACGAGCATTTCTTCATGTGTCTGTAGGCTGTATGCATGTCTTCTTTTGAGAAATGTCTGTTCATATCCCTTACCCACTTTTTGATGGAGTTGTTTGTTTATTTCCTGTAAATTTGTTTGTGTTTTTTGTAGGTTCTGGATATTAGCCCTTTATCAGATGAGCAGATTGCAAAACTTTTCTCCCATTCTGTAGGTTGCCTGTTCACTCTGATGGTAGTTTCTTTTGCTGTGCAGAAGCTCTTTAGTTT
>NW_012113475.1:8360938-8373806 GCF_000951035.1 Colobus angolensis palliatus | reverse complement strand
TTCAGTTTCCATGTAGTTGAGCGGTTTTGATTGAGTTTCTTAGTCGTGAGTTCTAGTTTGATTGCACTGTGGTCTGAGAGACAGTTTGTTATAATTTCTGTTCTTGTACGTTTGCTGAGGCGTACTTTACTTCCAATTATGTGGTCAATTTTGGAATAAGTGCGATGTGGTGCTGAGAAGAATGTATATTTTGTTGATTTGGGGTGGAGAGTTCTGTAGATGTCTATTAGGTCCGCTTGGTGCAGAGGAGAGAGGATGTTGAACAAGAAGATTGAAGGCTAAGGTTGGTTATTCTCTGTGGAGTGATCAATCAAAACAGACCTCAACTTTCCCTTTGAAGAGGGTGAGTACTGGTTTTAAAAACAAAAGGACTTAGGTCACATTGCCAGGGTGAAGGGAGTCTCAGAAGTTGCAGATCTCTGACTTGATTGGTAGAGACTGCCTGGAGCACCTTGTTGATAAAATTCTAAGGTCATATTCTAACTCAGCAGGAAGGATCAGTGATTGGGTAGATGGATCTACCAGGGACACAAAAAGAGAGAGTGGAGAACACATAGCTGTGCTTGCTAACTTAGATTCAGAATTTATCTGGCAGTCACACCTTCCATAGAAGGAATGAAGGAAAATATTTAACAAAGAACCTATTCATCACATGATTTCCTAAAGAAATGTCTCTATAAAAAGTATTTCACCAAGATATTGTCTTTAAAATAAGATGTATAAGTTCAGGTCATAGTAGAGAATAGATAGCACAAATGAGATATATCAAAGCACCAAATGACATGTAACAGGAGGGAGTATTAACGCTACTAAAATTGAAGGTGCAAGGCATTGAAAAAGCGTTACCAAGATCTTGAGAATTTGACTGCATGACTCTAGCTGTAGCAACAGAAAAAACAAAATGGCTGATAAAATAGTGTCCCAACAAGAAGAAAGCTGTAGAATAAACACCCTGATCTTTCTCTACCACAGTTATCCCAATTCTGGCTAATGCATTCCTTTGGAAGCTAGAGAGCATGGGACCCTGCTAAGGTCACGCATCAATGGCAGCCTCCTAGAGCAAAGGCATAAGGTACAGAAGGATCTGGAAGGGCTAACCATTAAAAATTTCCCCAAGAAAGATGATGTCATCACACTCAGGGCTGCCACACATGGTTGTGTCCATTGTGAAGTGCACAACTCCAAGAGGCACCATCCACATAGGCAGCAGTATTGTATATCCATTCTGCCTGTCTTGCAGGTATGACTGTGATTTAGCAATCTTTGAAAGCATAATCAGATTATAATTTGTCTTTTTCACATAATAGCTAAACTTCAAATAGAAGGATTCAAGGCTATCATGATAGTGGACTATTCACGTCCATTAATTGGGAACCAGCTGTGGCACAGGGTAGCCTTACGTAAGTGCCTATTTTCTATTTTTTGTTTGTATATTAGTAACACATGATTTAATGTAACTCCCAACTGGAACTCTTATCACATTGATAAATATTTTATTGTAATAATCTACATTTAATAAAATATATTGTAAAATTTTATTATAATAACAATAATATTTTATTATGTAAAAGTATGTAAAACAGACCAAAGAAAGTTCTCAGTGCTGTTCTAGCCTTGTGAAATTTAGTAAAGATGTTGGAGAATACTGAATGGAAAACATAGGTGATGCGTGTGAAGTGTGTTGATGAGCTCTTCATCACTGTTGTTAAGACTAGTCTCCTTCAAATAGATTTCAAGTATTTCTAATAGAATCACAATTATAGATAACATGACACCTGATTTTTCTTTACTAATTCAATCATAAAAGGATTTGTGGGAACAATAAATTAACGAAGAAATAAAGTGGTATCCTTTTCTACTGATATAAATTTAGAAACATGATTTGAATACATACAAATTTTAAACACTTTTAGCAATTGATTTTAATATTCTTAAAGCATAGCACTTAGTTTTTCATGGGAAACCAGATTTAGGTAATATCCTTCTGCTGGTTCAAATTTCAGTACATAAACTCTATATTTACAGAATATGATAAAATAGCAGTTGACTAGAGAGAAACCAGCCATATGTAAAACTGACTAGCCATGTGTTTATTTAGCCTTCCATATCTTATTAAACAACATCATCTTTGTTTAGAGAATAATCAGGACTGCTAAAGGCAATTTAACAAATATTCACTGTAATGTCTACAGAAAGAATCTTGTTAGAGGAGAAAGAAAATTTTATTATCAATTTTATGGCAAATAAAACCGTGATAGGGGTTAACAGAGAAGCCTTAGGGTCTGAAAGAAAAAGTTAATATATACTGTGTGGGAAATATTTACTAAAGCTTTTTGTTTACTCAATTCCATTGCATATTATGTAAATATGTGTTAAAGTACTTAAATAATGTTTGAACTACAAAATGCAATATTTCAAAACCTTACCTAATAAGAAAATTATAGAATTTTTTAAATTAATTGTCACATTACAGAATATGATTTGACACAGTATCCTCAAATAAAGAGTATCTATGACATGATGGCATAGAAACAATAGGGATAGAGAAGCAAGAGAAAATTTTAATGTATTCATACTTCCTATTTCCTTAGCAAGAATTCTAATTCAAAGACTCAGATTTTTGCTCAAATGTCTGAAATAATGCATTAATGTTATACTGTCATTCCAAATTCCACCACATGTCATTTAAGTCTCAAAGTTCAATTAAAGTGACAAGGATGACACACTTCAATAGTTACAGAGGAAAAATAAAAAGTGAGGGAACTTCTAAATGATATTTAATTATGATCTCATGGTAGAAATTATACTACAAAGAAAGGAAATGCAATAGAAAGCAAGATGTCATACTTTGGAATTTTCATCCCCAGAGACAGTTAGCCAAAAACCTTGTAGTAGGGTGTGATTAAGTCTGCATGTTGTTCTTGACCTCATTAATGGAGTTAGCTGATGGATTTCCAGATCAATTTGTATGCAAATGTAACAGAAATAAGACTGCAGCTTTACAACTAATCTGCCCACTTTTAGACTATGTACTTTTTTTCCTCTCTTGCCATCTTCGTTTATTCACTAAATGATATTTATTGGTGCCCTCACAAAAGTGTCTTGAAAACTGATTGTATATGGTAAACAAGAAAAGGAAAATGTAAATCTATAATTTTATTTTATATGAGAATGTGTGGCATTTAAATGAAGCCTAACATTCTCTGAAGACTTTTATAGGTGTGATTTTCTTTACTCCGACATTTTTCTAGTGTATCCTAATGTACTGGAAAGTGACTAATCAATAAGTACAGACTTCGGCACTGTTACAGCCCATTCAGCTTGAGAGGTGGAAGGGGACGTTTCATGACATTACAATAAACAATACGAGCCAAAACGGAGACGTTTTTGCTGGTAATGAAAAGTCTACAATTGTAAGACTTTTGTCGTGAGAGTGGTGTACATTTTTGGTATTATGAATGCAGTGTCAATCTGACATGATACTCATTATGTATATGGTTCACACTTGTTTGATTTCAACTGTTTATTCAATTAAAGTCAGTTGATAAATAATACTGTGAAGGATCTAGTTGTTGTGTCATTTTTTTCATATTATTTGACACAGTGTCTTCACATAAAGAATATCTATGACACGAAGATATTATTAGAAACATTAGGGAAAAATTAGCTTTACTTTTGTATCCTTTTATAAAGATTATACAAACCTGAAATAGGCAAATGAGGTGAAATAAGCCTGAAAAGGGGAAATCTAAGAGGTTTATAGGAGGAAAAACCAGTGAGATTTATGACTAGTTATGTATAAGCAAGTAAGAGGGAAAACCAGAATCAACCCTAATTGAAGAATGCCCTTCTGGGACACTAAGAGTGCTGAGTCCCTGAATAGGGTAGCAGGTTAAATATAGAGCAGACTGAAATTTACAAGCCATTATTGAAAAGCACTTGAACTTCAGGTTCCATTTTAATCAGACTGAGAATATGTTATTTTTCCCTCTTCCTCCCAAGATCCTATTAAAAATAGTAGTACACAATAATGAAAACAAGGAAGTTAAAAATGAACAGGTCTAATGTTTCCACAGTCTTAAAATGCTAAATCCTCACTTATCATGGCAAAAGTTAGTAGGTAATATTCACAGTTAATGAATTTATACTCACTATTATAAGTATCTAATGTAGTGATGTGAAAGTAACCAACAGAATAAAAGGGATAGAAGTTTTTTTTTTTGTTTTTTTTTAAGTATTAGAGGTGGGACAAGGAGCACTGGAGCAATGTAACCTTTGCTTTTTCTTATAAGGCCTTGTGTACCACTGGATTTATAAGCTCTGTGTATATGCATGTGTGTGTCTATGTGTGTGTGTGTTATAAAACATAACACTACTAAGCAAAAAATAGTATTGTATGTACTGAGAATTCAACACATTCCTAAATACGCTATTTACATCTAAATGGGAATTGCTAATCACACATTTAAACTTCCATCAGCTGCCTTAAAATTTAATAATCAATACCTTTCTTGTAAATATCAATTATGTAAAAATATTTGAAAGTTTTTGAAATGTTAAATTATAATATGCTATTTTAATTGTAATTATATATTAAGGGTTCATATATAATCCTGATAAACTTTTTGCCTCAGATATGCTTTCAGTTGTTTGAAAATATGGTTTACTTTTGTTAATATGCATCTTTGATGCCTTTTGGCAGTCTAGTTTAAATTAGTATGGAGATTTATAAAATCTCAATATTTTGGCATCATTTTCAATAGCAGAGCAACAAAAGTATTTTCAATACCTATTAAAAAATGAGGTAAATTCAAGATGGATTAGAGACTTAAATGTTAGACCTAATACCATAAAAACCCTAGAAGAAAACCTAGGTAATACCATTCAGGACATAGGCATGGGCAAGGACTTCATGTCTAAAACACCAAAAGCAACGGCAACAAAAGCCAAAATTGACAAATGGGATCTCATTAAACTAAAGAGCTTCTGCACAGCAAAAGAAAACTACCATCAGAGTGAACAGGCAACCTACAGAATGGGAGAAAATTTTTGCAATCTATTCATCTGACAAAGGGCTAATATCCAGAACCTACATAGAACACAAACAAATTTACAGGAAAAAAACAAACAACACCATCAAAAAGTGGGCAAAGGATATGAACAGACATTTCTCAAAAGAAGACATGCGTACAGCCTACAGACACATGAAAAAATGCTCATCATCACTCGCCATCAGAGAAATGCAAATCAAAACCACAATGAGATACCATCTCACACCAGTTAAAATGGCAATCATTAAAAAGTCAGGAAACAATAGGTGCTGGAGAGGATGTGGAGAAATAGGAACACTTTTACACTGTTGGTGGGATTGTAAACTAGTTCAACCATTATGGAAAACAGTATGGCGGTTCCTTAAGGATCTAGAACTAGAAGTAGCATATGACCCAGCCATCCCATTTATACCCTTTGGGTATAAATCTGGATATATACCCAAAGATTTATAAACCATGCTGCTATAAAGACACATGCACACATATGTTCATTGCGGCACTATTCACAATAGCAAAGACTTGGAATCAACCCAAATGTCCATCGGTGACAGACTGGATTAAGAAAATGTGGCACATATACACCATGGAATACTATGCATTCTTCTGTTAACTTCATCAAAATATGTATTCATTTTAAATGCACAATTCAATGCTTTTCAGTACATTAACAGAGTGGTGTAAAAAATACCAAAATCTAATTTTAGACACTTCCAACACCCCAAAAAACAAACATTGTACCCATATATATTCACTCCTAAGTCCCACATGTTGCCCCACATCACCACCAATCTACTTTCTGTCTCTATGGGTTTATGGTCAGTTCTTTATGAATAACTTGAGATTAGACATTTTCAGTCAACTCAAAGATTGAAACCTGTTGTTCACTTAAAGTATGAAAATAGAATAATTTCTCATATCTTAATTTTGCTTAGTATTTATTCAAAAAGCAATGTAGAATCCATGAATACTTTCCAGTGTCGTTACTCCATTGTTTGACTTTGACTGTTTTTTTACCAAATTTATTTTAATATATCATTGATCAAAATTAGCTGGATGACTGGCAAATCAACATTATAGTTGTATAAATTAACCAGACGCAATGCTTAGGTTAATAGCATAGTCTGTAAAACACTGACTCCTTGTCGAATTTTCCTTACCTTGGAAAATCAGATTCAGGTTTAGAACTGTTTGTAATTAGCTAAAATCGGTTTTTTTCTAAACATAAATTCATTTATTTATATGTGTACTTTGGGTTGTAAGTATATTGATAAGTTTTCCCTGAACTGAAGAGTTAGCCTAACTGTGACCAAACTCTTATAAAGTGATATAAATTCCCGGTGTGGCAGTAACAATTTCTGCAAATCATTGGCTAAAATTGTTATTTTAGAATTTATCCAAATCCAGTGAGAATAGTTTGGATACACTGGATTAAGACCAAAACACTATCATTTTATAGATCAACATAAAACAATATAGAAATCTTTCTTTTAAAAATTATTCATTGCCTTAGCAAAATAAACCCATTAGCCTACCATCTTTCATTGCACCACAGGAATAAGAGAAAGGTTGGTCATTCTCGAAGGTGAAATCTTGTCAGCATCACTGTAGATTTATGAGGCAGTGTTCTAATCCCTCATTATTATCTGTCTTGTTGTTTTCCATTACTGTGTCCTCAAGGAGGCTGTTTTGTTGTGTACTCCTCATGTCATGCTCAACTGAAGTATAACTGACTGGAAGACCACCTACACTTATGGTGCATTCACACACAAATGAGTGGATGCTAGAAAAGTTGTACATCCATTAAGCAGAGAATTAGTTTTGATGTTATTCATTTATCTATCAAATATACTTAGACATATGAGTTCTCTGAAGGCTTGTTTACTAAGAAATGGTGCTTTCTTCTTAGATGGGAAAATGAAAAGATATTGCTGCTGTCAATGAGTTTAAAAGCTTTGATGCAGAAGTCTGAAAAATGAGAACTTACCTCATTTTTCCATTGTCTGTTTTGTGGCATTTTCAGAGTGAATTCTTTCAACAGGCTATTTTCATATTATGATCAGAAATAAAATATACCCTTTGTGCTGCCTTATTCCATCTCTAAAGAGACATGTATAGAAATTTAAGTCATTGGTGACTTAGATATTTCCAATTGCAGGTAGTCTTTAAAAAATAATAAAATATTATGGACAGATAATTTAAAATGTCGGTTTTCATTTGTTAGTAAAAATGTGCTAAATTTGATGTGATGTGGCATATGTGGGAAGTGAGAAAGGGCAAGTCAGTGGAAATAGTCATCAGGAGCATGATCAGGTTTGTGAAGAAGTACAGGATGTTGTCTAAAAATATAGTAGGGACATGCATGCTGATATGAGGAGTCTTGGAAGCTCTTTGGGGAAGTGGCAGAAAAGTCTAACTCTAAAGATTAAGAGTTAGCAATGAAAAGAGAAGAAGATGAATGCTCAGACTTCAGAAATCAGAGAGTGAATACTTGGAGACAGACCATCTACCAAATAAAAGTTAATATTTTTGACATAACCTTCAAAATAAACTCATAATATTTTAATATCTTTTAACATTGTTGTCGTTAGAAACTTGATAATTCTTAGTGAGACTAAAAGTGAAAAAAATATGTTCAAAACACTCATATACAGTTAGGAATTAATATGCATAGTTAATTGTCCAATGGCACACATTATGTTACTTTAACATAATACCTACTCTGTTAATAATTTATTAATACTCTAACATAGGCACAGAGAGTTGTATTAAATAGTATCATGCATCACTTAATGATAAAGATACATTCTGATAATTGTAGCATGAGGCATTTGTCAATGTGTGAACATAATAGAGTGTACTCACACAAACATAGATGGTATAGCCTAATATACACCTAGGCTACAGCTAAGCCTTGTGGTACAGCCCGTCGCTCCTAGGCCACAAACCTATACAGCACGTTACTATGCTGAATACTGCAGGCAATTGAACACATGGCAAGTATTTGTGTATCTAAGCATATCTGACCATAGAAAAGGTACAGTAAAAATATAGTATAATCTTATAGGATCACAGTTGCATATGCAGTTCATTGTTGATGGAAATGTTCTGTGGCGCATGACTCTTTATGTTTAATTCAGGGTACTCTGCATTAACATTGCATACTTCATAATAATGTAATAATTTCAAGATGCTTGAATCCATCATAAAATAGCCAATTTTTCTAAGTATTCTATTTGGGTTTATGAATAGAATTCAGAATAGTTATTGAATATCCTGACTCAAATTTTATCTTCATGATAAAATGCATTTATTCTGTGCAGAGTGTTTACATGTTAAAGACTTAAAATGAAGTCAAAAAGTAAAATGTACATTCCCAGTTCTACTACCTTGTTAATTGAGTGATGAGTTTTTTTCTAGACTTTCACTTATATATGTTTTGACTTTCTAAGTTACATCACATAAACAATTGGAGAGCCTGCTTTTTCAGTTCAACTGAAATAAACACTAGGCTAAATTGTTTAAAATTTCGTTGGAAACTTTACAGAAAAAAGTAGTAGTTAACAGGATTGCACTCAATTTTTTTACTGTATTGAAACATAGGCTTAATGTAGTTTAGTTAAACAAAATTGACAAGAATAAAGAGAAAAATGTTAAAATTAGCGGTATATACTGCCAATTTGTTTTCTAATGTGGCTTAGCTTATTTAATTTTAAGTTAACATCATTTAGCTAAGATTTAATATTAATTGTAAATAATAAGCAGCATTTTTTCTTCCAATTTGAGTTAGTGGTTTCACATCTAATATGCGTAGGAGCAATATATTCAAATTGATTTGAGAGCCAAAAGGAACCTGTAGGACACTAGGTGGTTCTTCTTGTTTTTGTACATGGTAGGGTGATGACTTTGAATATTATAGTCCTCAATTCCAGGCTGATATACAGCATTTTAAACCACTAATTTTTCCTAATTTCTTTTCAACATGTTTGTGACATTTTAAAATTTTATATAAAACAAATACAACTTGAGCTCAACCATGTCTAGTCTTTGCTAACACTTCATTCAGAAGATCTCTTCTTTTCCTTTTGCTTGCTTTCTAGATTTCCAATCTACACTAGCATATCTATGTCAGCACTTTTTCCACATTTGACATGGGTTACAATGCTCCCCTCTTACCACTTACACAAATGAAACTACATTTTTATCTCAGATGTATTTATTTCTAGTTCAGTGAAATGAATTCAACTGAATTTTAAACTTAAAAACATATGCACATTAAAAATATTCTGTC
Organism: Colobus angolensis palliatus; assembly: GCF_000951035.1. Taxonomy (NCBI): domain Eukaryota; kingdom Metazoa; phylum Chordata; class Mammalia; order Primates; family Cercopithecidae; genus Colobus; species Colobus angolensis. Next base: position 8,364,467 of record NW_012113475.1, on the reverse strand, counting down.
TCTTTAGAGATTAAAAAAGAAAGGCTAAATTATATTGCCACAGACAATTATCAATATATTCACAACCTTCCTTTTTTTCTGTCTGCTTTTGTTCACTAAGTTGTGCTCCTAGACAGAGGCAGCCACTGAGTTGAAATACAATGATTTCTCAATTGACTAATCCTCTGTTTTCAAAACCTGAAGAAAGCCATTCATTCTGAGTTTCCAAGCAATCGTCCAAAGGTAAAAAGTCTTTAGTGTGGAAGACTGAATATGCTGAAGATACAACGGTCAGACCATATATTATAACAGAAAGCTGACCTCCAACCTCTGCTACAGCTAGCCCCAGTACTTGGCCAATGAATGTTATTCTCCCTTTTTTTTTATTTTGTTTTGTTTTGTTTTTCGAACCCATCCCAACTCAGAACCAACCAGAAACCAAATGTTTCCCCAATTAATTATATGAGATGCTGTGCTTTTAGTTAGCCTTCCTCCAGGTTCCCCATGACCTCTGGCTCTGATAGCATACACCCAAGCTTCCTCTTTTTTCACTGTTAGGTTTCCCCACTTCGTTGCTTGCATTTAAGTCTCTGCCAAATGCAAGTGTTGGCGGCTGAACCCCTTTGTACAGCAACTTCTGAATAAATAGCCTCTGTTTGTTCTCATTTGATTTGTATTCATTTATTTCCTTAAGTGTTTGTTGGAAATCTTTGATGCATGAAGGAGGGACTAATCAGGGGCTATTGTCTCCAGGTCCAGCACATGGAGAGGAGACAGGGCCAGCTGGGCAGTGACATTTTGCAGTGTCCAGTAGTGTCCATCTGGACTGTCCTACAGAGCTTATAGCCAGCTGTGTCAGGAGTGAAAGGATCTTTCCTAGAAAAGGAGGGGGAAAGAGAGGGCCTTACTGAGGTGTATAAAAGGAGAAATGGTTTAGTCCAGAACAGAGCCTTGTAAAAACTCAGTACAACTATTTCGCACATAATATTAGGTGGTCACCTTGCCTAATTAGCTCCCTAAGTTTTCAATACATTCTTAATTCTTCATTTTACTTTTATTGGATACAAGCTCTTTGTCATATAGGAGGTTTTCAAGTATTTTCTTTCAGTCTGTGGCTTGTCTTTTCATTCCCATAAGTGTTCTTGCAGAGGAAATTTTTTAAATTTTCATGATCTAATTTAACATTTTTCTTTCATATTTTATAGTATTTGTGCCTTTTTCTTTCTCTTCTTTTTATGGTACACTCCAATTGCATCCATGGTATTTCATTTGATAATGCCCCAAAGCTTATTGGTGCTCTATTCACTTTGCAGAGTCTTTGGTTTGGTTTTGTTCTGTTTGTTTCCCGCACTCCCCGCCCCCGCCAACCCCAACACTGTGTTTCATTTGGAACTTTCTACCACAAATTCTTCAAATTCATTCATCTTTGGTTCTTTAGCTAAAACTTGAGGCAATCTCTCCACAGAGCTCTAGCAGTAATTTTCTCCAGTATTTTTTCCTACAAATCCTATCACCTTGTTCTACACAAAAACTGAACTTTGGCTGGGTGTGGTGGCTCACGCCTGTAATCCCAGCACTTTGGGAGGCTGAGGTGGGCGGATCACTTGAGGTCAGCAGTTCAAGACCAGCCTGACCAACATGGTGAAACCCCGTCACAACTAAAAATAAAAAATTAGCCGGGCATGGTGGCACATGCCTGTAATCCCAGCTACTTAGGAGGCCGAAGCAGGAGAATCGCTTGAACCAGGGAGGCGGAGGTTGCGGTGAGCAGAGATTGCACCACTGCACTCCAGCCTGGGCAACAAGAGCGAAACTCCATCTAAAAACAAAACTAAACAAAAACAAACAAACAAACAAAAAAACTGAACCTTGTCTTTTCAACATAGCCAGTCTGTCAGCCTCTGTTTGAATTGTTCCTCTCTGACTGTGGCTCCACTCCATAATCTGAAGGAATCTGAGGGCTCAGTTGATTTGTTTACCTTTTCTCACACAATAATATCTTGGATTAGCTCAAATTCAATGGTTGACAACTTATTTCATGAAATTTGTTCAGTTTTTTTATTTTTTAAAGACAAGAGGGTAAATCAGATTTCTATTATTCCATTATGGCTGGAAGTAGAATTCCTAGGATCTCTTCTTAAAATGCACAAATATTCTGATACTTCTCTCCTTTATCTTGCAAACTGATTATTATTTTTCTTTGACTTTGAAATCATTTGGTGGTTTTTAGGTAGACAGAGTCAAAGTGTCATAAATAAATTCTATATGTGAATTCTTACAACTAACAATGTATCAGTCATTTATTTTTAGGTTGAATTTTAATAGGCTAAAATCATTATTTGTTTTATAACGATTTTAAGCATTTGTGTATATTCCCATTTTATCAGTTAATTTTTAAAAAATAAATTTGAGCAAAACTTAAAGGCATTTCTTGTTCCTTATTTGTTGCATCATGTTAGAAACTTAACCAGTTATGTTTATTATATAACTGCTAATATATTTGACAACATTAAAAAACTAGAAAAATGTAAAAATACTATTTTATATAATTAACTTAAAACTCTGTTATTTTCTTTTTTCTGGTTACAAATGTATGTGTGACAGTATAATTATTGCTTATAACTCCAATTATATATAAAGAGCTACTATGGCAGTAAATTTCCAGTGCTGAGAAAAAAAATAGTCAGGATTAAAATAATAATTACTCTTTTGTATTTACAAGAACCTCAATATTACATCCTGGTGACAAGCTAAACCAACCTGTATATTACCTAGAAACTATTTAGGTCAGGAGAGAAAACTAAATTAGCTCTTCCACAAATCACTGACTGGGTTTATGCCAAGTATCCTTTTAATTTGGTATTCCTGGTAAATAGAAAGAATACACAGATAATTTTTAAGCAAAATATGAATAGAAATTTGTGGTTTTTAAATATTTTACTTCAATTCTAGGAATAAAATTTCAATCTATTCACACTCTGTCTGCAGATTATATCAACATCCTCTACACTGTATTAAAATATATCTAAAGGCAAAATGGTAAATTTTGTAAATCAAAACATCTTTGGATCTTATGCTCATGAGCACAAAAGAAAAATATTTTAAAGAAAAATAAACAGTGTTATTCATTACTTGTTGTTTATTACTTATGTCGTTTTTACTGATACTATGAGTAAATTTTGTTGATTGAAATTTCTTTATATTTTGTGGATTCACTCATTCAGTCAATATTAATTTATTTATTTATTTATATTTTTTTGAGACTGAGTCTTGCTCTCTAGCCCAGGCTGGAGTGCAGTGGCGCGATCTCGGCTCACTGCAAGCTCCGCCTCCCAGGTTCACGCCATTCTCCTGCCTCAGTATCCCGAGTAGCTGGGACTACAAGCGCCCCCCACCACGCCCGGTTAATTTTTTGTATTTTTAGTAGAGACGGGGTTTCACCGTGGTCTTGATCTCCTGACCTTGTGATCTGCCCGCCTTGGCCTCCCAAAGTGCTGGGATTACAGGCGTGAGCCACCGCACCCGGCCAGAAGCCTTTATTTTCAAAGCC
>NW_012113475.1:8237452-8360888 GCF_000951035.1 Colobus angolensis palliatus | reverse complement strand
GATCTCGGCTCACTGCAAGCTCCGCCTCCCAGGTTCACGCCATTCTCCTGCCTCAGTATCCCGAGTAGCTGGGACTACAGGCGCCCACCACCACGCCCGGTTAATTTTTTGTATTTTTAGCAGAAACAGGGTTTCACCGTGTTAGCCAGGATGGTCTCGATCTTCTGACCTTGGGATCCACCCGCCTCGGCCTCCCAAAGTGCTGGGATTGCAGGTGTGAGCCACCGCGCCTGGCCCCAGTCAATATTTCTACTCTGTGCCAGCTATTGTTGTAGGAGCTGCAAATATAGTAGTCCAAAAAGGCAAAGAAGAAGTATCTATACTTATGAAATTTTATTTCTAGTTGCATAAGTGGCCAATAAACAAAATAAGTAATATAATGCATTATAACATGATGTTCCATTTACCTCCTTCCATGTAAACACACTCTTTTGGTAGCTGATGACAATTGTCCAATTAGGTTATAGTTACTGCCCTAATAAAACTTAAATTCCTTTTACACCTACCGAACAATTTGCATGGGCATATGGTCAACCAGACTGTTGCTTTTCTGCCTGGGGATAAATCTGTACCTTCCTTTCTTCATTCGTCAAATTGAGCTTACTACACTGCAAATGTGGCCTACTCTTACCAGCAACTGAGAATGTTGTCCATTATCAACTGATTCACCAGGATGTCTTTTCAATCATACTAAAATAGATTGTTGGTTGTAACTCGATTTACAATCATTCTCCATGTGCAGACTACCATTTTGTAGTTAATCAATTATGTGACATGAATATTTGAACTTATCCTTTTCTTTGTTTCCATAGTCTTAACATTCTCATTTCTTTTTATATATCCCCTTTTGTGTTCAAGCTTCACTTTATATTTTTATGTATAGTTACTACAATTAGAGCAGTACAATCTGATCCTTTTATTATTTTCAGAAGATAAAAACAAGCAATATACCTATTTAGTCATAATTATGTTGTGGGGTTTTGTACTGTTCTGTTCTATTTTTGGTTATATATCTTACATTTGAGTATTCTTTGTTTTTCATTAACAACACTCTTGTACAAATCTGCTCAGTTTTTAAGAACAACTATAACAGAGATAAAATCATGAAAATCAATATATAGTCAATACATATTTAATCAATATAGTCTACCATATATGTAAATCACATACTCATTTTCCTCTCTTGACTGTTAGCTACTATATATGTCCTAAATTTTAGGTCAATTTTGATTTAAATAGTTAGTCTTACTTTCAGAAGAAATACTAGCTTCATATGTCCTGGTATTTCATTTGGAAAATCATATCATCATTCCTATAAAATGAGATTAATAAATGTACCTTAGATTTGGTGACTCAGTATGAGATGTAATTGCCATCACATATAGACTAGAATAAAAAATAAGTTGAGCAGAAGAGTTTAAGCATGTCTGTCTGTGTTTTTTGAGCTCCCATAATGTACACAATAGAACTTTTGAGAATATTTGTCTCAAACCCCAAAATTATTTTCAAATGAGAGATTATATTTCTATATGCTCATATTGATAATAATTATTTTCTCAGTATTGTTCCTAAATAGTACAGGTAAGGATCAAATAATTGTGGTACATAGAATAAATAACATTCTTAATGACATACTTTATCATTTATCTATATTTTACCAGTTTTTATGTGAATATTAATGTATGCAATTGGTATTACAGAAAAACGTATATTTTGTTTCAAAGAAATTTAAAGGAAGCACAGAATATATTACATAGTACATTGCTATTGTGAGTTTATGACAGGTGAAATAGGTACTTAAAATTGCATAGTTTTATTATATTCAGTGGCTATAATTTTTATTCTTATGTGTCAACTTTGTTAGGCTATTGTATCAGTTATGTAATTAAACACTAAACTAGGTGTTGATGCAAATCACATTTATTTTCTACATGTAGTGAACATCTACAATTAATTGACTTTAAGTAAAGGAGAGTACCTTCAATAATATGGGTGAGCCTCATTAAACTGGGTAAAGCCCTTAAGAGCCAAAACAGGTTTCCTAAACAAGAAATTCTATCTCCAGATTGCTCAAGACAAGCACCAACTCCTAACTAAATTTCCAGCCTATCAACCTATTCTACAGCTTTCATACTCACTGCCCCCCACAATGGTGTGAGCCAATTTCTTAAAATAAATCTCTTTCTCTATCGACATTCTAATGGTTCCATTTCTCTGAAAAACCCTAAGTAATACTACAAATATTAGAATTGGAATCAAAAAGAAGTAACATAAGAAAAGTATTCCTTCTTTTATTTTTTGAAACAGAGTCTTGCTCCCTCACCCACTGGAGAACAGTGGCTCAATCTCAGCTCACTGCAGCCTCAACTTCTCAGGCTCAAGTGATTCTCATGCCTCAGCCTCCCTGGTAGCTGGGATTACAGGGTCATGCCACCATTCCCATCTAATTTTTGTATTTTTAGTAGAGACAGGGTTTTGCCATGTTGGCCAGGCTGTTCTCAAACTCCTGGTCTCAAATGATCCACTCACCTCAGCCTCCCAAAGTGCTGGGATTACAGACATGAGCCACCATGCCCAGACAAGAAAAGCATTCTATTAATAAAAAGAATATAGATTATTTGGCAGATTTACAAGATAAGTTAAATAGGCTCAGAAAATTTTGTAATTATAAGGTATTTATGAGGGTCTTATATAATTCTTCATAGAAATAAATTCATATTATCAAATTATTCAGGAATTCTTTTCATAGCAATATGTGAGATGAAGTTATTTATTACTAACACTCTAGAAATAAATGCAGTTCACACATTTCATCTTAGTGTAGAAAAGAGAAGAGAGAATAAGACATCAGAGAGGCAAATGGTCAGGCTTATGTGTTCCAATTTCCCCCATAATTATAGAATTAATCCAGAATGGGTCATTAGGATAAGGGAAAAGCCCAAAGTGCCACCATTTTCTTAGTCTGTGGCTATCAAAGAAGACTCCTCAGGCATGGAGGTTACACTTAATACAAGAAGGCTGAGAAGTAGTGGTTGCTAAACTAATGAAGGTGAAGCTGAATAGTTAATCAGCAGGGGCTGGCTCTGCATGGCCATGCTGCAATCCCCAGCTGTCCATGTTTGGGCATTAAGAAAGCCCGACTTTGCCCTCATGAGCCTCCCTTGGCTTCATAAGCATCCAAAAGTTTCCATTTTTCCATTATAGTTTAGTAAAGTCAACAGTTTTGCTACTAGGGCAAGAGTAGGCAAAGTATCTTCATAATAAAGTTATGAAGTGAGTACCTGTGGTAGAGGAAAGAGTAGAAACATCAACTATTTCATAATACAGCTGATATAGGAAAAAAATATAAGGCAATTCAGCATAAAGACCAGTGGAAAAGGAGAGTAACATAAAATCTTTGACAAATGGCTGAGAACTCAGGTACCCACAAGCACCATGTCATGCAAAGCCCCTGTCACCCATAAATAGAGATTACACTTTCAGAAAGAGTAGTTGAAGGATAGCATTTACCTGAAAGAGACTAAGTTACCTGGAAGATACCTTAAACCAAGAGAAAAGAAAATACATCAAACTGGTAAGTTAAAATTTATACTCTACTCATTACTCCCAATGGGCTTTATGAGACAGATGAAATCTGTTGAGAAAACAAAGCTTTATTTCTTCTTCATATCTGTAAACAAGCATAGTAAATTGGAACTCAATTAAAATGTTTGTAGTGAAATAATTAAATAGATCATTATTGAAGAACCAATTCCCTGCCATTTGACATATTTAATTGCTTGACAAGGAAAAAGAATAATAATTAAGTTGCATAGCAGAACCCTGTAGAAATTAAAGTATGTCAACACATACTTAACATCTTATTCTACCTCCTAGAATGTTAAATGTAAGGGTTTTTAATAAATACATTCGTGATGGCCTCTGAAAAAATGTATCTGTATATGTATGTGTGTGTGTATGTATACACACGTACATATACAGATACATACACATACACATACATATACACTTATTTCCCACTTTATAAAGCATTTCCCAAATTCACTATGACAAGAAATTTTATGAACTCATGAGTAAGTCAAACTCCATAAGCCAGCTTAATGAAGATAATTCTGAGATGTGTATACTTAAACCTTCAATTGCAAAAATAAATAGTATGCTTTTAGTCAGAAAAGTATTTTAAATGGTTATTTTAGAAAGCGGTTTTAATTTCTCAACATATGAGCTATTAAAAAGTTGGTGATAAACATAAAAATCAGTTCTCAAAATTCTATGCATTTTTTTCTATCATATTAGCAGTAAAATATTTCATAATTTTGACTTTCACAGGAAAAGTCAATGTTTAAAAATTACTAACTTCTTGAATAGCTAACAGAATATTTTAAAATAAAATAAAAACAAACATCAGATTGATTTACTGTTAGAAAAAGTGAGAACGGGAGAGTCTTAGTATTATTACCAGTTTACAAGTTTGAAAAGGAAATTTTAAATAGAAAACAACATGAAAAACAGAAAATTGTATTATCTTAGTGAGACTACACACGTCTATATATTATGAACTCAAACTTGTAGCATTAGTTACCTAATAATTAAGAATGATGAAAATATGTTGAGAAATAAAACAAATTTAAGATGTGGGGAGAGAGTTATCACTTTACAGCAGTTTACAATTTACTACGTTTCTGATTTTGATATGATTTTATAGTAATAAACCCTGATTGAGAGAGAGAAATACTTGGAAATTCATACTTTTTTCTTTAATAACTCACTGTACAATCTTGTGATATAATTTAATGTAAAACATTCAGATGTTTTTAAAAAGGAAATCATTAATAATATCTAAGAACTTCTCCTATTCCTTAATAATTGAAGCGAAATCCTTAAGTAGTCACTTTCTGGAATTAGATAAAGAGGTTTTCAACCATTTACCGCTAGAAAAATGTATTTTCTTCCAATTTATTTTATAATATTCTTCAATCTTAAAATACTTATCTTAATGTTTATTCTTATAGACACTCTTAAATTTACTGGAGTAATTTCAATGTTATTACTAGTATATTTTATCTTCAATTTAAATCATAGATCTTTACACCCTATAATTGTTGAGTGTGTTTATTCAATTTATTCAAAGGCAGATATGGAGTCCCTTAAAATTATAATAAACAAGAAAACCATAAGCATTCTAGTTCATGGCGCTGGACTCAACAAATGTAAAAAATTTTCAGAAAACAGAGTAAAAATGGTGAACACAAGGCACTTCTAGAAAAAATATAAAACTATTATTAGGAGATTAAAATGTTGAAAAAATTCTTTAAGTTAAGAATCAAAGAGGACTAAATATCTTGAGATAACAGAAACATAAGAGAGAATCATAACCCAAACACCAGAGCTAAGTTCCTTTCAAAGAAAGCTGAGAGATTCAGAATCAAACTAAAAATATTTAAAAAGCAGAAAATGGCCATAGGATAATCATCTCAGTATTCAGAGAAATGCAGTTCAAATACCTGGGCCAATCACATCCTCTAACCTTTCCAGTGTACACAACTGCTGACAGCAGCCTGCCTAAGACATTTACGTGAGTTTAAAGGTTAAAACGTTAAATGAAAGAAATATTTAAGCTTGAAGTACTTCCATATAAAAATGAGATACTCAAAAAACAAACAAAAAAGAAGACAGCTCAGCCCAGATGTAACATTCACAACATTAATCCAATTTCAGAATAAAATTCTTCTAAACTGATTATGAGAGTTCCCAGTATGCCTACCTTTCACTATCAGGGTGCCCTTTAGAGATGTCTACCTGTTGACAAATCTCTGCAACTTGGAGTGAGTTGTCAGTTGTTTCATTCAAGGCAGAGACCATTTTGTGAAACCTAAAGGTAATTTACACCACATAATTAACCTAGTCTTTCATTCGAAAGCATGAACCAAGAATCATCAGAAATTTGAGAGCAACTATGAGTATGAAATAGATGAACCAAAATGAGCACACAGAACAAATGACCCTGAAAGAAACAGACTTATTTCAGGCAGTAAAAGAGGACATTAAAAATTCAAATCAGTATCCCTTGAGAAATGGAAGAAGACATTGTATCTCTAAGAAAATAGCCAGCTGTTATGAAAGAGCAACCAGAGAATAAAGAGTTCTTAGAAATTAAGAAATGATAAAACTAATTTAAACAATTAAATGAATAAACTGAATAACAGAATATGTCAGACAAAAGATTAAGCAGATAATGAAAATATTAAACATGAAGAAATCGTTCATAATACAGAGGAAAAATGATAATGATGGTAAATATGACAGGAAAGTTAAGACACATGAATGCAAGAGGATACATTAATCTAATTAAGGTAAAGAAGCACAGAGAGAGATAGTGAAGAGAAGATATAACTGAAGAAATAATAGAGAAAAATAAATTGAAAAAATAAAATTGCATATTAGTCTTCATATTTAAAAGGTCAATGTCATACTGATAGTCTTCCTAGTGAAATTTCCAGAAAGAAAAATGTAGCCTACATTTTTAAGGAAAGGTCAATCAGATCAGATTCAAATTTCTCATAGTAATACTGAATATTAACATATTGCATTATATTCTTTAAAACATTTGAAAGGAAATTTAATCTACATAGAGACTTATCTACTCTAACCCTCAAACAAGTATAAGAAAAAAAAAATAGCTCTTCTGGGACGTGTAAATTTACCATCCATTCTATGTATAGTGTGTGTGTGTGTGTGTGAGAGAGAGAGAGTGTGTGTGTGTGTGTGTGTTGATTTCAAAGTAACAAGCTTGTTTAAAATGTTAAATAACAGATTTTTTCTTAAATGTTAGTAACTGTAATCCAGAAGAAATGAAGAACATCTATTGGCCCTGGACACTTTAGTCATTTTACATTTAGCAGCAGAAATTTAATCAAATGAGATCATAATTTTGTCTCCATGGGTCTACCCATAGTTCTTGGTTCACAGACATATTTCTATGGTGAGTAGTTATATGACTTGATGGTTGTGACAATATCTGATTTATCACAAGCAGTGTTAGATGCATGATCTCTTGATATCCAGAGGCCAGATGCTCAGTTTGCCCACTAGCATGTCAGCAACTGCTGAACATATTAGAAAGAATAGTTCTCTACTAGAGGTGACATTGCCTTGCCCTAGAACCCTAAGGATTTATAAAGAAACTCTACAATTGCAGCTTTCAAAAGAAAAAGGAAGTCTCTTTTGCTACCCTAGATAACCTCCAGTATGATCGGATCTATCAGGTCTTATGGTCTAAATGATATGGCTGGATGTCCTCAGCCTGGACCTGATGCCAAGCCATTTTTGCTCTGGGGCCCACTAAAAGCTAGCAGTTGTTCACAAAAAATCTATTGTAGCAGCATTATCACATGTAGAATGTGCCGAAAACCATACCAAATGTTAATCTTCTTTCATAGTGGTAAAAGGTATAAGATGCAATGACTAGTTATTTATCTTGGAGCCATGACCCAGAATTCCTAGACCACTGGACTCCTGAAAACTTCATCCCTGAACCTTTGTAGTGCTTAATTTATCACATTTTTTAGCACATGTGTTTTATGATACAACACAAGTGCTTGCTATCTATTACTCACAGGTCTGATTAAGATGATGTTAATATAGAGAGCCAGTATGATGCTTTGCAGAATCTCCAGATGGCCCAGGTCCCTTGGGACTATGTTATGACAGAAGGCAACAACATGAGGTTTCTATTAACAGCTATGTATGTCAGATTCAATAGGACATTCAGGAAACTGAGAAATGTTTACTAGTTAGGCTTGTGAATCAAGTGGACACACTATGATGTGAACTTTGACTATAATTCATTTACTATTTGACCCCTCTATGTCTGTATCCCAATAGGAGACAGGATGGTGTTTTAGATCTCTATCTATCAGAGTCAACTCATATACTGTGTGTTCTGCTGTTAGCCATTAACTTTAGAGAAGCCAAGACTGAGCTTTCAATAATGCCCATTCTAAGGAAAATGTGGTACATATACACCATGGAACACAACACAGTCACAAAAGAGAATGAGATCATGTCTTTTGCAGCCACATGGATGCAGCAGGAGGTCACTATCCTAAGCAAACTAATGCAGGAACAGAAAACCAAATACTACATGTTCTCACTTATAAGTGGAAGCTAAATATTAAGAACACATGGACACAAAGAAAGGAACAAACAACAACCACCAGGGCCTACTTGAGGGTAGAGGATGAAAGGAGGGAGAGGATTAGAACGCTTCCTGCCAGGTACTACGCTGATTACATGGGTGACAAAATAATGTGTACATCAAACCCCTGTGACATTCAATTTACCTATATAATAAACCTGCACTAGTACCCCTGAACCTAAAAGTTAAAAAAAAAATGCTTGTTTTCCTAACCAATACACTCTTTATTGGACTAACCTCTAGGACCACCCAAGCAAGGCAGTTAACGTGTGGATTTTCTGGTCTTACTTAGGAAACTTATTACAGCATGCTACTTTTCTGATCTTTTTATTTACTTCTCAATATATTACAAAGGCTGCTCTGCCATCCCTACTTTATTTAATGAATATAAATACTTTTTCCATTAATTCAAGAGATCGTTCATGAGAATATTAAATTCTTTGTCAACAGAGAGTACTCCAATTTTGGTAAACCTCCCCGGCCAGATTTATATTCTGCCCAGCCTGTTGGCACCTCTCATGATCCCTTCCAGTCCTACTTCTCTGGTTCCTGCTTGTAGCTCCTTTCATAGAGAAAACGGTTCCGTCCTAATTAGGTACACTACTTTCTGGTTGGGTCAGACTTAAGATTTGCCTTTAATTAAGAGTCTGTTGCTCCGGAGGGCATTTGTAGGCCCATCTTGAGGAAAGCAAATATTATTTTGTCTGTTCCTCCCTGATTTGAATTTCCTATGTTGTTTTAAGCAAGAAACTGGAAGGGGAGTATATCTTCCAAGGAGTTGACCTTGAGAGTTCCACAGAACCTCAAGATTGAAGATTCTTGGGTACACCTGTCCAGATATCCCTTTCAAACTTTCAGTGGCTTATTATTTCCATATTGATCTCTAGCCTGACATAGAAGATTTGCTTAAGCTAAAAATTCAGGCCTTTCTGAAGTTACACCACTCTTACAGATAATGTGCTGGGCTTAAAATTTAATGGTTCTGCTCTAGGACTTCAGGAGGTGAGGCTTGCTTTAACTGCTGGCAAGAAAGACTCCTGACTCTACCTTTGCTTCAAGGATTTGGTTAAGAGCCTTTTATTTTCTCCAACATATGGATGCTCAGCGAGAAGCATCCACTTCTATAGTTCTTAGTTTTTAAATTTCCATAACACATTTCAAATGCTGGAGACATTGTACCAGACAGTGTGTCTTGTTTCACTCACATACCATCCCACTTCACCCCAGTCATAGCATAATGGGATCCATCAATCCCTCACTTGTCATAGTGATATCATATTCAAAGTCAACCAAACAGCAAAGGACCCAATTCCAGAATGTCACTCTTACTGCTTCTGAGGGACCACTCTTACCAACTATTTTAGGTGAGGTTCTCTAGAAGAAGTGACTGAGATGGGGATTCTTATGCATGCCATTTATTGGGGAAGCAAACTTAGGATTAGGAGAATAAGGGACCTAGGATAGGCCAGGGAAGCTCAGGGATAATGAAAACGTAGCTGGAAACTAGCTTTATTCTGAAGCACCATTAGACCAAATTATCAGTCACACCTGTGACAAGGGATTTGGCATTTATTTTTTGAAGTGGGATCTCATTTTATATTGCCCAGGCTGGCCTTGAGCTCCTGGGATCCAGTGATTCACTCGAGTAGCTGGGACTACAGGTGTGCACTATTGTGCCGGGCACGTGTCTGGCATTTTGTACCATAAAAAAATCAGTCATTGACCAAGCTCTAGATGGGCAGAAAGGGGAGGCATGAACTCCTGTGTGATGGGATCATGGGGAATTCTCCAGAAAAGAGATTGCCTTGAGTTTTCATTAACTAAAACACCTAGAAACTGAGGGTTAAGTACATCAATCTGCAAAGGAAATTTGGAAAGGATACCATGGATTTGCACTGCGTGCTTTTTTAAATGCTTTTTCCTAAATTATCATGCCAAGGAAAAAACGTGGGACTAGGAGATGAGCCTGTGTCCTGTCTGATATTTATTTGATTCAGTATAACAGACAGATGCTGGACTGCTGTATTTTCTTCTACAATTTTATGTGAGCGGACAGATGCTAGAGATTTGTATTTTCTTTTACAATTTTATGTGAGCTGCAACTAAAAAAAAGAAAGATCATTGTATGACTATAATCTTTCTAATCAATGAAACATTTATCAAATGTGGCAAGAGAAGTTTATTTAAAGGAGTCCACCAAAATTATGATAGTCATTAGTTAAAATACTGGTGGTTTCCAATGCATATTTTTAAATTACTATTGAATTGTTCATAAAGTGAATATTTTAATTTATATTGCAGTCCATTATATATTTGGACTTTGTAGGCTGTCTGAACCTTCTTGCCAAGTTATAGATAAGCCAAAACATCTTTACAAAGCTCTCTAACAGAAAAACGTGAGTGTATGAAAAGCAACTCCAGCACTCTTGTCAACATTCTGTGCATTCATGTTAAGTATTAAATAACAGACCTCAATTTATTCTTTGTGTGTATGTTCTAGTTTGTTTGCTCATATCCTCATAATACACAAATATGGGTTGGTCTTCCCTTTATCTCCTGGACCTGTTCAGAACAAAAATTGCTTAAGCAGTATTCATGATTAGAAACTACAGTCTTCATTTCCCATGTTAGGCAGTAGATAGATCTTATTCCCCTATGTGCTATCACATTATCATTTCTTCTCTGTCATTGTCCATGAGCCCTAACAAGACTTAATATATGTAACAGTGAATCTGCCCTCAATTCACAGATGGATACTTGCTCTTACACATCCCACTTTTGTAAATGAACAAGAATTGGGCCAAGCCCTTGTAGAATGCATCAGATATCAAATAGCCAATATTTTATTTCCCCCTCCTAAATGAACATCGCTGGAGAAATTTTCTATTCCCTGAAGAAAATTCGAATGACATATTATTTCAGACTGTGCAGCCTTACCACAGCCAAGAACCTAAAACATGTAGAGATTAGCAAGTAAATAAGCATATAGTAAATGCTAATTCTTTCCTTATGAATAGTTATTTGTGTTTTCACTATTTAATGAAGTTACGGACTGTGGCCTTTCTGTGAAAGTACAGTAATTAGGAATCAATTATACTTTACATTGAAACTCTGGTTACTCTGCCGCTGTGGGATAATTGGGAAATAACTATATTGTCATTTTTATGTATTTTAGCTACATTGAATCACAGCGTTTTAGTGGTGAGGCACTGGCAAATTGCACATACATTTGTTCATATTAGGTCATGGTATGTGAAGACAGTATAAAAAGACTGCTCACTCAGAATGAACTGCAAAGATAATCTGTGAGTTCAAGCAACTATGCAAAGATAGTGAGGGCTTCTCAATTAATTTCCATTCTCAAAGCAATTAGTACCACTTAATAGAATGTGGTCCAATATCAGAAAATGGATCTAAACGTCTTGCTGGTTTTCTTGATTTTTTAATTTGGCTACTAAAATAAACTAAAAAATTCAGATTAAAGAAGTTGTTTTGGAGGCAGGAGAGGTTTTTCTAAGAATATATATTTTTTAAAAAAATACAAATGCTTTGAGAATAATACATCAAAATAAATAAATATAAATATTAATATGTTGGCTTTCATTGCTTTGAAGAGATTTTCAGTGGAAACTTTTATGTATTTACTTTTTTGAGACAGAGTCTCACTGTCTCGCCAGGCTGGAGTGCAGTGGCACGATCTCAGCTCACTGCAACCTCCACCTCCTGGGTTCAAGTGATTCTCCTGCCTCAGCCTCCAGAATAGCTGGGACTACAAGCATGCAACACCACGCCCAGCTAATTTTTGTATTTTTAGTAGAGATGGGGTTTCACCATGCTGACCTTCCGAAGTGTTGGGATTACAAGAGTGAGCCACCACGCCCAGCCTCAATTGAAACTTTTTGAAGAGAATATTACCTGCTTATAACGTTACTGGGAAACAGAATCTTGTGATATTAGGGAAATATTTTGCTTCCTTATTGTATATCTGTGTTTAGTTTATTTCTAGCATTGATACTGCTAACCAGGTCTCACAGGGAAAGCTAGTGGTGATAAATATTGAGTGTGGATGTCAGTTGAAGATTGTAATAAGACTGCTATAAGAATTTCGACATTAACAATGAATAGGAAGTTGCTTACCTTCTGAAAACAAAACAAAGATAAACCAACATTTATAATCCATTGTTTAGAAGTCCTGTCCCAAATATTGGAAAGTGAGGTAAGTTTGACATGCAAACTATTGTGTGCTGTTTTTTTAATTCCATCTTTATTTTCCTTTTCTCTTTTTCTCACTTTTTAAACTTTAAAAATAATGTCGGCCATTTAAGAAAATAGATTTCAGACTCATCACAAATAAGTGGTTACAAAATAGAGCAGCAAAAATTTACTTACATGTAAATTTACATCTATAGGAAAAGGTCAGCTAGAAGATTTTTCAACTGCAAAGAATAACCCTATCTTCTATTTTGAAAATGATCCTGGTTTGCATCATCCTCAATCTGAAGGATCTACGTAATATTACAAGGAAATTGTACTTTTAACATGGTCAAAGTAAAAAAAAAAAGTAAGCTTCTCAAAGCATCTGGATCTCAAATGTTTCATGAAAACATTGTTCAGATATAAATATATCCCATTCTGTGCTTTTAAATGTAGTATGTACTTTCCTCCAATGGGTGGAAGATTATGTATAATAGCAAGAGTTGTGGTCCTTAAAATAAATTGAAAGCATTGTTCCAGAACTGCCTTCACTAATAATACCCCTATTATCTTCATTTAGACTAGCCCACAAAATGAGGCGGTACAAATACCCTGTAGACATCAAACTGTTCTAAAAGCTGGGTACACTTGATCACTGATTACACAATTACTTAAGAGGGGGAATCCAAGAGCAAAACATAAGTAATTAAGAATAGAAGGTTTGTGTTTTTAATTGTAAACAAACTAAATTAAGTAAAACCAGAATTATCACTGTGAACAGAAGAATATAGCAGAAATTGCCTCAAACGTGACTCTATAAAGCATTATTTAGTAGTCAACTAACTTGCATCATTTAACAATAGAAAATTAAGACAATGGGCACAAATATGTTTTTCTCTTCCTGAGATGCAATTTGGTTCTCTTTCTTTAATTTGTGGGATTGTGAAATTAAATTTAAAGATGGTGAAAGAAGTAAAATTATTTTAAATGACTTCTGCTGGAAAAATTCAAAGAGTAAGTAAATATTGTTATATCTATTTGTACAATTTTTTCTGAAAGGCCAAAAAGCAGTAAAAATAGGTCACCTTGAATACACAGAATGACAATAATATTAAATTCAATCTGTCCCCTTGAAATGGGAGAAAATCTAATGTAGTAATAATTATATGATTATATGAGTATTATAAGTTCTAGATTTCCATTTTTCCAAAATATTTCTCAAAGTTAAATTTACAATATAGGCATTTCTTTCTGAATTACTCTATTTCTAACTGGTTATGTAAGTCCTAGTTTTTACTGGAGACATGTTCAGGAACAATTGAAATTTAAGTTGAAAATGGCGGTTTCATAAGGGTTAATCCAAAATATTAACTACTATTTGTTTTCTGAGAAGGTGTCAGCATAGCAATTTTTCATGTAAAGGGAAATGATTACTGATACAAATGAGCTTTGAGACAACGGAGGCTCTGAAGAATTCTCAGCAATATATTACTTCCATCTTAGTGTGCACTTACCATAAGGATCTTTGTATTTTCAAATCAACGTATCTTCATTCCTGCTAACGGCTTTTAGGTGATTCTGTGTTGGGTTTTGAACAAATATTCAATATTTTGAAAACACTTTACAGCGGAGGAGAAATGGTAGGAAATTGTGGTTACTAGGTCTCACATACAAAAGTAATGATCAGAATGATTTTGTGAAGATCAGGAGAGTAATTCCAGATATTAGCAGAGCAGAGTGAATCAGGGAACCATCTATCTGGTCTGTTCATGTCTATAATTGAGCAATGACACTGTTTATGTATACTTAAGCATAACACGAAAACAGCCAACTTTTGACCTATTGCCAGTCAGTTATTTGTTACATATTAGACCTCTCACCTAGAGCTTCATACCCATTCTTTGCAAGAAATCTTAGATTATATTTAAGATTAGTGATCTTGTTTTTTCAGCTGTATTTTCTTTAGCAAAATGCTGTGTTATTCTCATTGTAATGAATGATCCAGTCTTTCATAGAAAATAAATCAACCTTAAAGAAAAACTTTAAGATCAGACATTAGAGGATGAGAAAGTATCAATTTACATATAAAAAAAGTTTAAAAACCTTAAAAGTATTTTACACAGAGTGACAAGGCAAGATAGTAGAAAAGCTGGAAATAGAATGTATATTTCTGGTTTCCTAAGTCAATTTTTATGCCAGTTAATTATATATCAAATCTTTACACATCTGTTTGGGAAAATATACATGATTCTATAAATGATGTTTTCTCATTACTACTATTGAATCTGAATTGGCATTAGCAAACTTACTCGGCAGATACTTTAAATCAGATTAATGTATTTGGACTCAGGACATTTTGTAATACTTCTCAAAATATCAATTTTATTAAATTCTATTTTTCTGGTTATATACCCCATGACTCTTATTTCCTTGTGGAATAGAGTAGAAATTCCTCAATCTAGCATTAAAGTCTTTGTGGAAATGATCTGATCAAATTCTGACATATTTCTATGTATGCCCTACTACACATAGTGAGACAGTGTTGTGTGTTGGTTAGAAAAACTAAAAAGTAAAAGCAACTTGGGTTGCACAGCTTGACCCCAAGTCCTCATTCTGCTGTGTCAATCCGTGGTCAAAGTACTTATCCACCTCGATCAGGAACTAAAGAAAAAAATATAGAGCTTACTTCATATGATTGTCAGAACATTAAATTAGATGAGAAAAAACAGATTAATGTGTGTGTGTGTGTGTGTATACACCTTATTTATATGAAAACATTGTTCAGATATAAATAGATCCCATTTTGTGCTTTTAGATGTGGTACGTACTTTCCTACAATGGGTGGAAGATTATGTGTAATAGTAAGAGTTGTGGTCTTTAAAATAAATTGAAAGGTATATACCTTATCTACATGTATAGTTATACAGTGGCTTAATTTCTCACATCAAACTGATTCATACTCTCCTACTTTCCATGTTGTCACTTTGTTAATGCTATTTCTCCTTCACAGAATAATCCCTAAATCCTGGCACATATTCTTGTCTTCTGTAAAGTCCTCAACTTTGTAGATTAAATGAATGCTCTTGGGAGTTACCTGAAGTTCCCAAATTTAAGTGAGTTGATCCATTATACTAGTCATCCATTGCTGCATAACAAATCACTACAAACTTAGCAGCTTGAAGTTACAAATAGATATTTTCTCACAGCTTCTATGTGTCAAGAATTCAGTCACAACTTGAATTTGTCATCACAAAGCTACAATTAAGGTGTTGATGAGGATTGCAACTCAAGTTTTCTCTGAGTTCCAATCCTCATCAACACATTATAATAATTATCCTGATTTGCAATTAAAGGAAAAGAATGAATGTTTCCTTTCTGCAAGTCAGACTTCACATATATAAAATAAGGTGTTTTGTGAGGTGAAGAAACACATGGAGTTAGTTAGCTATATTCTTGAAATGAATCAAGCTTTTGAAGAATTCAAAATAATTATATTTATTATTTTATTTTGGTCATCTTAAGTTCTTTCTTCTTTAACTTTTTTGATAATAAATCTGATTATTTCCTCCTATGCTTGTATGCCACTGATACTTTCCAAGATATTTATTTCCATAGTCCATTTTTTCAGTTGAGATATGTACCTATTTTCATACTAATTTGTTTTCATGCAGAAATTATAAAATACTTTTACCATCTCCCAGATATCATTTTTAGTTTATATTTCATTCAAACTTTAAGACATTTTCCCATGAAGAACTTTTCTTAATTTTTATTTTGTAGAAGTTATTCATGTTTTTCTTTATTTTGTACAGGGCTCAAGAAAGTCCTTACATGGCATTTTAGGACTATTAGATTTAATTGTAATCTAAATATAGGTTGATATAGGTATTAATCTATATATTATTCTAGAACTAGTATTGTCTTACACATATTTAGCATATGCAGAATTTATTCTACTGTAAGATGTAAGAGGCCTAACTTACTTTTCAAAGTGACTAACAGATTTTAAACACGATATTCTTTGTAATCTCTCGCCCCATTACTGCTTTGACAACCATTATTATTTTAGTCTTTTTATTTACTTCCACTGATCTGTTTCTGCATTTGTTCTGTAGTTTTCTATGCTTAAAATATGATAAAGTAAGTTGTGTATATTACACTTATTTTACAAAAATTTCTCTGCAGACTTTTAAAAATTTTAAGTGAAATTTCTATTCTTGTTGACACATTGCCATTTCCTAGTAAACTCATTCTGAAATATTGTCTTTGTTATATAATACAGATTTTAAATAATTTTTGATATATATCTTTGCATATGTGTTTAAATATGCAGTTATATATTTTTGCTGTATAATATTAAGAAGCAAATGATTTTGTGTATTTATTTTATTAAACTCACATATTGTTTCTAATATTTTTCAGATGTGTGGTTAGTATAGTGGAAATAAAATTTCAAGATTGGAAAAGATTAATGTTTGCCTCTTAAAAAGAAGTTTTTTCATATTTTAAAAATAGAAGGCCATATATACTTAGTGTTCTGATCACCTCCTGTTTATCTCATTGCTGAGGGAAGCATCCCCACCCTGAATAGGGTGAAATGGTAAACACACAATACTTGACATGGGACAAATGACATTAATAGCAGTTTGTTAATCACATATACTCATAACCTGAGAGAGAAGGAGACATTGCATACCTTACAGAGCCACAGAGCCATTGCATTCTGGAGCAAAGTGAACAAGCAGGGGCTATGGGATGCAGTCTTTGTAGTAACTAGAGACTAGGGTGCTCCTCACCTAGCAGACATCATGAAACCCATTAGATAGAATGTCGGCAGACTGCAGTTAGTTCAGCTGATAGGAAAACTAGTCAGGTAGAGAAACTTTCCCACTGGATAGGTGACATATCTGAGGAGAACAGAAGTCTGCTCATCATCACTGGCCATCAGAGAAATGCAAATCAAAACCACAATGAGATACCATCTCACACCAGTTAGAATGGTGATCATTAAAAAGTCAGGAAACAACAGGTGCTGGAGAGGATGCGGAGAAATAGGAACACTTTTACACTGTTGGTGGGACTGTAAACTAGTTCAACCATTGTGGAAGACAGTGTGGTGATTCCTCAAGGATCTAGAAGTGGAAATACCATTTGACCCAGCCGTCTCATTACTGGGTATATACCCAAAGGTTTATGAATCATGCTGCTATAAAGACACATGCACATGTATGTTTATTGTGGCACTATTCACAATAGCAAAGACTTGGAACCAATCCAAATGTCCATCAATGATAGATTGGATTAAGACAATATGGCACATATACACCATGGAATACTATGCATCCTTAAAAAAGGATGAGTTTATGTCTTTTGTAGGGACCTGGATGAAGCTGGAAACTATCATTCTCAGCAAACTATTGCAATGACAAAAAAACAAACACCGCACGTTCTCACTCATAGGTGGAAATTGAACAATGAGAACACTTGGACACTGGAAGGGGAACATCACACATCGGAGCCTGTGATGGGGTGAGGGGAGTGGGGAGGGATAGCATTAGGAGATATACCTAATGTAAATGACGAGTTAATGGGTGCAGCACACCAACATGGCACGTGTACACATATGTAACAACTCTGCACGTTGTGCACATGTACCCTAGAACTTGAAGTGTAAATATATATATGTGTGTGTGTGTGTGTGTGTGTGTGTGTATACATATACATATGGAGAGAGAGAGAGAGAAGTGCAGTAAGTATCTTAGTTACTGTTAGTAACGTCTAGAACTCCAAAGAGAGTAGAATGTCCTAGTGAAGCCTTGTATTGTGGCCTTAGCATATATTACCTTTAATTATATTTGGAGTATCTGTGAGACAAGAGATTCCTGGAGTTTTTTACTCCAAAGAGGGCAAATTTAGACACAAATTGTTGCTGTCACTGGCCAAACAAAACAACCAGATCATTGGCAGTGGCCCAATGTTTGGGAAAAACAGGCAGATGGGATCAATTGTTGACCAGGGCATCCAGTACGATAGTGACTGTCTGATATTTGTCCAATTGTGCTGACCCTAGGTCTTCCTCCTTTATCAGGAACATTCACGTTAAAAGATAGAAAACAACAACATTCCACTAAGTTCCATCACGTGCAATGTGGAACCTTTTATCTTTTTGTTTGTCAGAGCCAGTTGAGATTTGGGAGTTTTGTTTTAACCTAGGGTGCCTGGAGAAGGTCTAACTCCCAGTCTATCAACCCTATCTGTGAAGTCTATGAACTTCCACTGCCGTTCACTCAGTTAACCCCCTAGGCAATTTTCAGGTAGCCAATGGGTCTGTGAGAGGAGTAGCCTCTTCTAGCTCTGTGACCTCAGACAATGGACTAAGTAAGAATATGAGATGCCATCCATCCTGCAGGTATGTTATTCCAGTGGTCATAGATGTGATTTCATCTTGTGGCAAAAAGATTCTGGTGATTATAGTCCATATTTTTAACAATATTGGCTATTGACTGTAGAGTGTTTAAATGGATAGAATCATAGCATTGTGTAATTCACCTTGAGTAGCTATTTCATCTTTTTAAATCTGAGAAAAGACCAAATTAAACTATCAGATGGAGAAATGATATACTTGTCCCTGTATTTATTGTGTCTAATATAATAAGTTTCAATTCTTGAATGCCTTTTTTTAACTTACATTGGGTCATATTAACTATTTTAACTGGTGGCAGGGGTCTGTGGGTTCCTATTTTGTCAAGCCCATTTGTAAGTGCTAAAGATTCAATTTAATTTTAATATAATCATTAAGTCAGAGCAGCAGAGTTTCCTCCAAGATGTTTTAGAGCAATGGGTGCTATCATTATGGAAAATTTAGGAAATGCAGTAAGGCATACTTATTTGCCCTTTATTTTATATTTAGTAGTCCCCCTAAGATTACAGGGGAGACTATGTTCAAATTTAGTAGGATCCCCAATTCCAGTATTGATTTAGTCAATGAAGCCTTGCTAATTGGTGTATTTCAGCAGTTATTGAAGTTAATTTAGAGCCTCTATTGTAAACATGTAAGAGCAAATCTTCACCTTTTATATTTTTGTTTGTCAGAGCCAGTTGAGACTTGGGAGTTTTGCTTTAACTAGGGTGCCTGGAGAAGGTCTAAGTCTCAGTCTATAATGCTTAGGCTTGTAAAACTTATGTCACTGAAGATGTACAATCTACAAGTTACTTAACAAAAATGCATAGTAGCAAGGGAAGCCTATATCGTTAGGGGAATATTTTGGCCTTATTTGTTAGAACTCTTTAAAGAATAAGTTTGTCACATTAGATGCATTATTTCTCTAACTGCAGATAACACAGCTGGAAAGTTGGTTTTGTGTAAGGAAGTTGATTTCAAGTCATGGGCAAAAGATTACTCCTGAATTTAGAATCATTCAGTCATACAAATCTATTTTATGTCCATATGTTGTTATGGGCCTTAATTAAGATTACTCATAATAACAAATCAAAGAAAACACAGACACCCTATATTAGAGTATACAAGACTCATTCCATTTAAGTAGTACATTTATATTTCCTTTGAAGACACAGCAGATCCATCATCATAAATTTGTATATACTTTATATAACATTCGGTTTTTTATGGGGATTTTATTGACTTTAACATTTTTGAAATAGTAGCCATTTTTAACTCCATATATTCAATCATATTGATTTTTCTCAATCCAGCACTATTGCTACAGCAGCATTCCACTTAAAAATTGTAGAATAGAGCAGCTGTCTACTGGCAATTTTTATGGATCATACATAGAAATTTGAATTCATGGAACAGCAGAATACTATAAGCATTAGGATTTTTATTTAATACTGTTTTCAATTTTTAAATGCTCATAGTGTTTGCTTATCATTAAGAAATATTCTTAAAGCAGTCAGCATTCACAGAAAAGCTAAGATGGGAAAGTATTTTTTGCATAGAAATATAAACCTATTGTCCAATGAAAAATAATATTAAAGATAAATACCCTAGAACTTAAAGTATAATAATAATAATAATAAAAAGAAAATCAAAAAAAGATAAATACATATCAGAGGAGTTATATTTCATCAAGTAAGATAAATAAATACATTGTATTTGAATTAGCCATATCTTTCTGTTATTCTGCCTACCTACCTACCTATCTAGTATATATAACAACTGAATTACAAAAGAGCATAAACAAAAAGCTCAAATAAAAAGAAAAACATAAAAAATAAAATCACTGAAAATCAAAAGAATGCAAATGAAAACAATAAAACCATATGGAAACTTCTGTCTATTAAATAAAAATATGTAAATGACAAGTGTTATTGTAGCTGCAAAAACCGTTAGTATAACTGTATTAAAAATAGTTCATTCTCAATCTTATTCCACAAAATATTTAAGACCATTTCTAAAAATACATAACACAGTAAAAACAAAGACAGTCCTGTGTCGCATAATGACGTTTCAGTCAACAACAGACTGTATGTACAATGGTGGTGTCACAGGATTATAATGGAGCTACAAAAATTTCCTGTTGTCTAGTATTTACTGTATTGTACTTCTTATCAATATTTTAGAATGTACTCCTTCTACTTATTTAAAAAAAAAAAAGTTGCTACCAATAAAACAATTTCAGGCAGGTCCTGAGGAGGTATCCAGAAGAAGGCATTGTTATCATAGCTGAGAGCTGCATATGCGTTATCGTCCCTGAAGAATTTCCAGTGGAACAAAAAGGTCGAAAATAGCGATATGGATAATCCTGACTTTGAGTAGGCCTACGCTAATGTTTGTATCTGTTTCTTCATTTTTGTAAAAAACAAAACAAAAAAAAAATGAAAAAAAAGAAAAAAGTTTAAAAACCAAAACATTAAAAAATTAAAAATAGATAAAAGCTTATTGAATATGAGCATGAAGAAAAAAATTTTGTATGCCTGTACTGTGTGTTTCTGTTTTAAGCTTTGTGTGACTACAAAAGAGGCAAATAGTTTTAAAAATTAAAAGTTTATAAAGTAAAAAATTACAGTAAGTTATGGTTAATTTATTATCAATAAACAGCTATTTTATATAAATTCAGTGTAGTTCAAGTGTGCAGTGTTTAGCAAGTCTACAGTAGTGCATAATAATGTCCCAAGCCTTCACATTCACTCACGACTCACTCGCTGACTCGCCCAGAGCAACTTCAAGTCCTGCAAGTTGCATTCATGGTCAATTCTCTTTACAGGTATACTATTTCAATCTTCTGTGACATATTTTTATGGTAACTTCCTTATATTGGATATACAAATGTACAGTATTCTGTACAGTAAAGTGCTCTATGGATTTGTAGCCTAGCAGGAATAGGCTATACCATATAGCCTAGGTAGATAGTAGATTATACCATCTAGATTGGTGTAAGTACATTTTATGATGTTCACGCAATGACAAATTGCCTAAGGATGAATTTCTCAAAATATATATTTCCATTAAGTGACATATGACTATAAATTGTTTTGAAAGTTGGACAAAGGGAATATATGAGTAGAAAAAAGAAACAATAGAAATACTGGCACATAAAATTGCACCATGTAATTTCATTTATATGTATTAGAGGTGACCAAAAAATTTGGCTCAAATTTCTTAGTGAGAAAAAAAAGGAAAAAGAAGATTAGATAAAGTAATTAAAATGTCCAAATATAAAATCAAAACATTAATCAAGATAGTTCTTCCTGACACTAGACTAAAGGGAAAAGCAAATTTAAGATGTCTCCTGAAGAGTATACTAGAGGATTAGAGTATATTATCAACTACATCTCTACCATAACTATAATTTTGATTCTTGTGAGTTCTGATTCTCATAAAACTATTTGTCATATCCTTCATCACTGCAAGCATATCATTAATCAGGCATATCAAAAATCAGTGATTTCTAAAAGAAGCAAAATTAAAGCTGTCTCATAGACAAATTTCATATTAATCCCAGGAATAATATTTAAAATATCTAAATAAATGTATATACTGCAGGCATATAACCCTTACACAATGTTCCTAAAAGCTTAGGAGCAGCTCACTTAAAATTGACAAAGAGTAATTAATCTTCCCTTATGTCTGCCAAAATAATTTCACTAATATGCTAGCAAAACAAATTATTTCCTTGGGAATTCAACTAGCTACATTCCAAAAGATGAAATTTAATCTTCTGGAGGCACGCTACAAAAAATTCATCTGGTAGGAAAGAAAATCTCCACTGGCCAGCATGAGAAGGTTGGCACCAGGAAGAACTATGAGAACTGAAACGTCTATTGGAGTCCACCTTGACTATTACAGGTACATTACACCTATTCAATATATCAGTAATGAGCAAAAGCTCATAGATGAATTGAGCAGATAATGTCATCTACATAAGCAAATAAAAGTATCAGCTCATTTCTAGGCTAAAAGGATAAGGTAGATTAGTACTTTGGCTAAGCGTGTGTTGATATACATGACACTTGTAGATAATACTATTGTTACCTCTTTAAAGAGTTTTTATCTTAATGTTTGATAGGAGAAGCTGCTCCCAAATACAAACATATTTTTTTCTTACAAAAATTCTGGTTACTATAAATCAGTAATTTGAAGAAAGAGCTTCAGTGAAAGCTTACTGATTAACTTTCATGACTGTAGAAGTTGATATTTTAATGATGTGTTTACAAAAATTGGGGCCAAATCGCCAAAGTATTAGCACCTGCTATGGGCAGGTGAGGATCAATGCCTAGAAGTAGGTTTAAGGTTTTTGAAAAGGGTTATGATGCTCTTTGGAAGTCATTTCATAGTGACATGGTTGTGACACATCTAGTGCTTCCTTTTCAGGAAGGTTAGGAAGGAAGATCCAAGAACTTGAAGCTCAGTTAGCCCTATCAACAAACATAATTCACAAGCTAATATATACCATCACTTTAGAGTGCGCTCTGACAACTTTGCAATATAAGGTAGATTCTCATTATGAAAACCAAATATTCTTACTTTTATTTTCTCTTCTAGCAATCTCTCCCATTATTTTTCACTTAAGAATCAAAGTTATTTTCTAATCAGTCTCTCCCTTCCAATCTATTATTTGTACTGTTGTTAAAAATCTTTTATTCTCTATAGTCCAAGGGTGACACAGAAAGTGAGATGATTTTATTCCTCTTATATTCTCATGTGTATTTAATGTGAAAAGGGCTTTTATATTTTAAATTTTCTTTACTAAAATGATTTATCTGATATTAACTCTAGAAATACAGAGAACGTTGCTATTTCTACTCTTTTAAATATATTCTGGTAAAAGTCAGTAGCATGTCCTTTAAGTATAGTCTTGGGAATTGTATTGTAATATCAAGTAAAGAGTAGAACTTTAATGTACCCAAAATTTGATTTTTGTTGTGAAAACATCTACCTTTTTCTGAACTACTATAACAAGTTTAGCAAAATTTAGCAGTATAATATTTAGATGATTTCAAGAACTCCTTTGCTATTGACATTTTGTAGTAACATTGATATCATCTTCAGATTGCATAAAAAATCAATTACAATTTATATGTCTCACAAAAAATAAGATCATAAAATTAAACATGTTAACTTGCTAATAAATTTCAATAGATATGTGACATTTGTCCTCTAACAAATGACACATGCACTGTCAAAGAACATTTAACATTTCTTGATTCACGTTTTCCAAATTGATTGTCCCCAGAATAGTGATAGTTTAAACTCCTATGCTATTTTCCATGTCTCATTACCAACATCTCAAGTTTACAGCTGTTAGATTTCAGAATAACTTTTGATAATATTTTCAAATCAAGAATATTTATACAATCGGCTCCCAGTTATTTCCCATGGATAAGAGAAATTGGTTCCAGGACTTGTGGATACTAAAATACACAGATGCTCAAGTACCTGATCTAAAATGGTGTAACATTTGCATATAACTTATGCACATTTTCCAGTATACTTTAAGCCATCTCTAGATTACTTACAGTAATATTAACTAATACAATGTAAATGCCATGTAAATAGTTGTTATGCTATATTGTTTATAGAATGAGAAGAAAAATGTCTGTACATGTTCAGTAAAAACAGAACCAGCCATTAAAAAAAAAAAATGATCCACAATTGGTTAAACCCATGGATACAGAACCCACAGATACAAAGGCTGACTGTATTTCATTTTTTCTGAATTGATTTTAAAAACATCACTGCAATGCATTGCTTTCCCAGTCGAGCCTGTGAGCATGAACAGGGTTCCCTTCTAACAACGCTTGAGAAAATAAAATTTGTTTTGAGTTTACTTTAAATACTTTCATCTACCTAAGCAAACAAAAATATCAATTCATTTCTAGACTATATGTAAAGTTTCAATGGAGTTACAGTAACAACAATAAACAGTATATTGGGAGCTCCTATCTCCACGAAAAATTTCTGGAAATCTAAGTAAGCTATTCAAAGTTTTTCCATCCAGTTATTTTTGGCAGTCCCAAAAGGGTGTCTCATATTTTTTACTAATAACCTCTCCATTAAATAGTGTTATATGCAAACTCTGCTCTTTTGTTCTGACTGTTGTAAAGATATAGTTTCTGCAGAACCATCAATCGAGAGAGGAGACAGTCAATTCAGATACTGCTTCCATCGCCTTTAGCCACCCAAATCTCATGTCGAATTATAAATCCCAGTGTTGGGGACGGACCTGGTGAGAGGTGCTTGGACCATGGGAGCTTAAATTGGATCATGGGGACTTATTTCTCCTTTGCTGTTCTCATGATAGTGAGAGAGTTATCACGAGATCTGGTTGTTTAAAAGTGTGTACTTTCCCCTTTGCGCACTCTCTCTCTCTCTCTCTCTCTCTCTCCTGCCATCATGTGAAGACATGCTTACTTTCCCTTAACCTTTTCATCATGATTGTAAATTTTCTGAGGCCCCCACAGCCATGTTTCCTGTACAGTCTGTGGAAATGTGAGTCAATTAAACCTCTTTTCTTCATAAATTATCCAGTTTTAGGCAGTTCTTTACAGCAATGTAAGAATGGACTAATACAATGCTAGCACATGAAAATGAGGTAGTATATTTCAAGACGCAGTATGAACCTTAAACCAATGGTGACTATATTGTTCTGTGTGACCACTAGGAAGACTGAATGGGTTCAGAGACCACTGGGTAAAAAGCAGGGTCTGCCTTGCTTACCATCAATCATAATGCTGTGCTTGGGGAATTGTGCTTTCTGTCCTCACAAGACTCAGTATCTAGGGTCTTGAGTTCTACAAAATAGACATATCCACTGAGAGATAAGAGAATCTGTAAGCTTACAGCTGTTGCAGCCCCCTGTTCTCATTGGGTTCCTTGCTCCAGCAGACCAGCAAGCAGGAGTAAATGGCCCTCATCATTAAGGGAAAGTAGGCTGCCATGGCATAAATGGGGCAAGGAGGAGTTTGGAACTCTGGTGATCTTTCTACATATCTCTTCATATCCTCAACCTGAATTAAGTCAAAAAGGAATAAGAAGAGCAACCAAGGCCTGATAATGGCTTTGTAAAACTGAGTTTAGTCTCTATTCACATGATTATATGGATCGCGCACCATGTAAACCACCAAGACCTGCAAAACTGCTAGCTGAAAGGGAGGGCAATCTAGAAAGAATTTTGAAGGAGAGAGATAATGAATATTACTTAGAGCCCCCAGAACAATTACAGCATCTCCCAATTCATGTCTTAGAAGTTTTCTCAGAAATTGTGACCAACCAAAATCCCCCAAAACTGTGCCTGTCCACAGTAAATGCAGTGTTAGACCTAAACGGATCTATGCATTGTGTGTATGAATTGTAGTGGATTTTGCTGGTAACCTCCTATATTCCCTTTATCATACAATGTCACCACACCCCAACTGCTCAGCAATTGAGTTCCCAAGGCTCAGAACTCTCCCATTCTCCAGAGAATATCCCAACCGAAGAAGATCCCTTGTACCTCCCACCCACCTACTGAGGTTGCAGTTTGCAGTCAAGGACTGGCAGACTGAAAATGTAGAGTTCCTCTTGGAAGCAGACTGAAGCTAATCTCTAGCTGAGACCACATCTTTGCTTTACTGTTTTCCCTGCTCTGCACTGCTTCCTCATTCTTTCTCCTGAGAGCACTCTTCCAATATATTGCACAAACCTATTTGAGACTACACGCAGAGAATTCAACCTAAAAACATGGAGAAATACTATTTCCACATTTATATAACCTTGAGCCATTCACACAATATTGATGTCTGGAAACATTGGTAAAACTATATAAAGCAAAATAGTTTAAGTCCTAACTTTTTTTTTTTAATCTCCCCCACCCGGCCACTCCTAGTTCTAACGTTTTAAACTCTGTATTTTCTTTCTTTAGAAGTTATCCTACAAAAATAATCACGCAAAATTTGAAAGAAACAAATACATAAATGATTCCTATAGCTTTGTATTTAGTGGCAACAATACTGAATGTTCATCAGTATGGGAATGGATTAAATAAATTACAAAACATCCATACATTTAACATCAATGAAACAGAATTAAGTAGACTCATTTATTCTAACACAGAAACATGTCCAACATATGGTAGAAGTAAATCAAAGAGCCTAAGTAGATGTACTTTCATGTCAGCAGAACTGAGTTCTTTTGCAGACTCTGCTTCTTACTGCATGATGGTGAGAAAGGTACTTAACCTATCTAAACCTGCATCTCATTTTCTTCATTTTTAAAATTGTTTTTTAATAAGATGTCACATGCAAAGCACTTAGCACATAATTAATAGTCAATATAAATTAGCTGTTCTTTTGTTGTTATATTTTAAGTTAAAATGTTAAGTGTGAGAACACTGTAATTCACTGAATGTATTGGAGTATGGCATAGCATCTTACAATGTAGTTCAGATAGTATTGAAGTTAAAAGAGGACCTTGTTTTCAGATTCCCCATGCTAATCTCTTGTTACATCTCTAACTAGTGTTTAACCTTGGGAACATTTCTTAAACATTTTAAGCTTCAATTTTCTTATTAACAAAATGAATACAATAAGAATTCTTATTTGGGAGGAGTTATTACCCAATATGCTTACATGAGATAAAAATTATAATAGCCAATGCTTACTGAGTGGCAGATACCATTCTAAATGTTTTACAGGTACATTTCCTCTTTACCTCACGGTAGCTCTCAGAGGTGGACATTGTTATAACTACTATTTTACAGATGAAAAATCAAAAGCATAAAATAGTTAACCTTCCACCAGTTATGTAGCTAGTCCAAGGTGAATCAGAATTTGAATTCAAGCTGTCCAATTTCACAGACTGGAACCATAACCACTTTGATATAATGTGATTCCTGACACTTACTAAGGGTTCAAGAAAGTGTTGATATAATATTTGCATAATATATATGTATGCACGCATGTGTTTACATACACACATATATACACTGACACATGTGTGTGATTATTCAGAAAAAAATCAAATGGAATGAGTTTAATCAGTTGTTATTATTACATGTGAATATGTTTCAAGAACATTAGAGGGGGATATTAACTTTTTGATCAAAGTATTTTCATGTTTTAAAAATTTTTAAATGAGCGGGTATCCTTTTGAAACAAGAATGAGAATATAGTTTAAACATTAAGAAAATTATATCAGTTGAATCCTAAAAATACATCCAATTAAGTTAAAATTAGTACAGTTAATAATAACCAATTATAATTAAAAGTTCAGGAATGACAAGTAGGTAGGAAATGTGGAAAAATCAGATATCTAACCATAGTTCACTACTGATAGAATGCATTTATTAGGTTGGGACAAAATTTAAGTGGTGGTGAGTCACTGGTGTTTTTCAATTAGACAGTTCATCCCCCAGCTGAAGTTGTGTATATCATTACCTGACTCTACTTGGGGCACACTCTCTCCAAGAACCCAGCTAAGCAATACAAACAATGGTGATGAACAGGTTCTCCCAGACTCCCTTTGACCCCACTTCAAAAATGTGCAGAGGCCAGACATTGTGGCTCACACTTGTAATCCCAGCACTTTGGGAGGCCAAGGCGGGCGGACCACGAGGTCAGGAGTTCGAGACCAGCCTGACCAACATGGCGAAACCCTGTCTCTACTAAAAATACAAAATTAGCCAGGCATGGTGGCGGGCACCTGGGCACCTGTAATTCCACCTACTGCACTCCAGCCTGGGTGACAGAGCGAGACTCCTTCTCAAAAAAAAAACAAAAAAAAAAAAAAACAGTGCAGAACATTTGAGTAAAAAGGTGTCATTAATCTAGGATGTTCATGAGTTGTTTGACAAAAAAGTTGGAAAAAATTTCCTTTCACAATCAAAGTCAGACTTTTATTAACTTATTGTGTCAAATTAACATATTTAAAATGACTTTAGAGAGCCCCTGCTTTGAGTTTATGAAAAGAAATATATAAACTATTGAAGGAAAATAGAATGAGTGAGAAAATCAGACAGTAACTTAATATAATCCAGACAACAAAGAGAAGGCATGTGTATGGTATTGGTTTGGAGTGGCTGTTGGTAACTGTAGATGGCATGACACAAATAATCAAGCTACATTTTATGGTAGGCATATTTCTAACAGCTTAAGCTTATACAGCATTGGATATTCCATTAGAAAACATATTGTGCAAAGTGATTCAAAATGAGTTTCATTAGCACAGAGAAATAGAGCCTACAGAAATAGAAAACATATTCTATAAAGTTCCAAAAGGGGATCTCATTAAACTAAAGAGCTTCTGCACAGCAAAAGAAACTACCATCAGAGTGAACAGGCAACCTACAGAATGGGAGAAAATTTTTGCAATCTACTCGTCTGACAAAGGGCTAATATCCAGAATCTACAAAGAACTCAAACAAATATACAAGAAAAAAACAAACAACCCCATCAAAAAGTGGGCAAAGGATATGAACAGACATTTCTCAGAAGAAGACATTCATACAGCCAACAGACACATGAAAAAATGCTCATCATCACTCGCCATCAGAGAAATGCAAATCAAAACCACAATGAGATACCATCTCACACCAGTTAGAATGGCCATCATTAAAAAATCAGGAAACAACAAGTGTTGGAGAGGATGTGGAGAAATAGGAACACTTTTACACTGTTGGTGGGATTGTAAACTAGTTCAACCATTATGGAAAACAGTATGGCGATTCCTCAAGGATCTAGAACTAGATGTACCATATGACCCAGCCATCCCACTACTGGGTATATACCCAAAGGATTATAAATTATTCTACTACAAAGACACATGCACACGTATGTTTATTGCGGCACTATTCACAATAGCAAAGACTTGGAATCAACCCAAATGTCCATCT
This sequence comes from Colobus angolensis palliatus, assembly GCF_000951035.1. Lineage (NCBI taxonomy): Eukaryota > Metazoa > Chordata > Mammalia > Primates > Cercopithecidae > Colobus > Colobus angolensis. Next base: position 8,331,167 of record NW_012113475.1, on the reverse strand, counting down.
GTGACAGACTGGATTAAGAAAATGTGGCACATATACACCATGGAATACTATGCAGCCATAAAAAAAAGGATGAGTTTGCGTCCTTTGTAGGGACATGGATGCAGCTGGAAACCATCATTCTTAGCAAACTATCACAAGAAGAGAAAACCAAACGCCGCATGTTCTCACTCATAGGTGGGAACTGAACAATGAGATCACTTGGACTCGGGAAGGGGAACATCACACACTGGGCTTATCATGGGGAGGGGGGAGGGGGGAGGGATTGCATTGGGGAGTTACACCTGATATAAATGATGAATTGATGGGTGCTGACGAGTTGATGGGTGCAGCACACCAACATTGCACAAGTATACATATGTAACAAACCTGCACGTTATGCACATGTACCCTAGAACTTAAAGTATAATAAAAAAAAAAAAAAAGTTCCAAAAGGGACCATTCCCAAGTATCCCTTACTTCCTTTATTGAGGGGCTAAAATAGTCTAAGCATGTTTTAACTCTTCTGGAGAACACATCTGCACACTGGGCTCTTTTTGGTTAAAATGCATTTTTGATGTCTTATGGAACTGGCTTGTTCTGGCTTAAGTCCTGGTATACAGAGTGAAATATGGGATAGAAGCATGGACACAGGAATCAAAGTGTCTGGGGCACACATTCTGCATTTATATCAGCCCAACTATATGCCTTGGGAAATTTACTGAATTTCTCTGAACCTGATTCTCATTTGGCAAAAATAATCTTACAGGGTTACAGTAGAATTACTAAGACAATATACATGAGAAAATGGCATATGGTAAGTGATTATACATTATAATGATTATTATTTTCCTATATCCCTACACAGATCTTATCTCAGCCTATTTATGAAAATCATAGTTTCCCAGTTCTTACTGTAGTGAAACAGCCAGATCTCAAATGAACAACCACATTGTGTAGAAAATGGAATCATTAAGCAGCCAAAGGAGGAGTTAGAAGAGAGAGAAAAGAGAAGTTACATGGGAAGAACAAGAGACAATTCATTATTTCTGACTCTTGGATTACATTTCTCTTCTTTGGACATGAAAAGTTATGAGAATAGAGAGGAAAAGAGCTATTGCTTTTGTGCTTGTAATTTTATTTTCAGTTTGAATCAGGTGCACCAAAGAGGCAAGGCCTGGCAGAATCAACCCCTGTATTAGGTGGTTCCAATAAGCCAATACCTATTTATTCAGTTGAAAAGAAGACTGTGTATGTTGACGTAGCCAGCTCCAAAACAAGCCAAAAGCTAAGTGTGGGGAGATGCAAGCTGTTCAGTGGAGAAGAACACAAAAGCTTCCAATAAAAGGAAGTACTTTCAAGGTAGAATGCACTTTAACTGATAGAGTGTCAAGGGTTTATTCATCATTCAGAAATAAAATTGCTTCAGTCTCCATCAATATCTGAGGTTTGATGAGTTTAATTTAAGGAAGCGTTTTAATAAGTATTGATACAAGTTGGTTTTCTCTAAAAAGGTAATCTTTATCATTGTCAGTTTCCTATTTAGAGAGAACTATGTTCTTTTCTGCCACCTACTAGTAGTATAATATTAGAAAAGCCACTTTATCTGGTATTCATTCTTTTATTAATTCAACAAATACAAACTGTGTCTTTTAAAATGCCAAACATTACATAAGGCCCTAAAAATACAAAATTGTCTCCAACAAGATTGCTCTTCTCAGAAAAGTTTATAGTCTAGTGGGGAAAAATAGACATCTGAACATAAAATTTCAATCAAGTGAGAAAAGTGATGATACTGACATACACAAAATGGCACACTTTCTGAAGAGGTGTAACAGAGGCTTCGTGAAGATGGTTACAACTGAGCTCAGTCTTTAAGATAAGTGGCATTACTGAGATGTGAAAAACAATTCTCCTAAATGTGGCACTTTGGCGTGCTGAGTGCTTTGAAAATTGAAAGGCCTCAGAAATAAGTCTCAAAACCAAGGTTTCTCTCCGACTTTCCCCTACCTGCCTCTCTCTCATCCTCTTTCCCAAAGCACTGGGAGGGACTCTCTCGGGAATTTCGTTACCTAAGAAAGCTTCTTTCCAAAAGAAATGCAATAGTCTAAAACCCTCCCTCCTTGCCTGTTGTCCCAGCTACTGGGGGCTGAGGCAAGATAATAACTTGAAACCGGGAGGTGGAGGTTGCAGTGAGTCAAGACTGCGCCACTGCACTCTAACCTGGGAGACAGTGAGACTCCGTTTCAAAAAAAAAAAGGAAAAAAAAAAAGAAAAAAGATCCCCCCTCCTTAGGAAGTTCATTAAATAACCAAGACAGATGAAACACTGGAGAAGAGACAAGACTGGGAGTCATCACTATGCCCAGAAAGACCTCATTTATTCTTATCAGGGCAGCCCTGAGAGTTCACCCGGGGGACTTTGTCTGCATAATAAGACAAATTTTGTTCCTGTGCAATCCTGCTACTCATCTTGTCCTATCCAGCTTCCAAAGAGAACCATTTACAAAATAATGTCTGCCTTCTGGGTTATAATACATCTCTCCCTTCTAAAGAAGGTATTTTCACAGTAACCTTCAGGCCGCTGTGCTCTTCCAGTCTCATACCTTTTGTAGGGCTTCTGTGTTTATGTGTGTTAAACAAATTCTGTATATCTTTTTCCCTTATTAATTTTTCTTTTGTCAGTTTATTTTTAATGAGCCTTCAGTGGACAGAGAGGAAGCTCTTCCTCCACCCCTACAGCATTTTCCAGATTGAAAAAAGCAAAACGGCTGTTGCAGAGTCTCCTCGGATCTGGGAAAACACACTCTGTTTCTCTACTGATACACTTTCACAACACAAAACACTGCTGTGATGGATATGTGGGTTTTTTGGACACTAAGCAATTCTCAAACTCTCTGGATACCAGTAGGATGTTCTTTAATTCAATTCAATTCTGACACTATCTACCTGGAGATAGCATCAGATCCTGCAGGTTCAGGGCTCAGTTCCATAAGACTGCCCCCACTTCAGATGCCAATCACAAGTCCCAGGTTGTCATTTGTACTTCTCACTGACCAACTATAAATCAGGGTTTCCATGACACCCCTCCTCAGATTGTATTAATTTGCTAGAGTGGCTCACAGAATTTAGGAAAATAATTTCTTTACATTTATCAATTTATTATAAAGGATAATACAAAGGAAAAAGACGACAGATGAACACAGCTAAATGGAAACAATAAATAAGGCCAGGTAAGTGGGAAGGAGCGCAGAGCTTCCATTCCCTCTCTAGGCATGCAATGCTCCTAGTGCCTCCCTGTGTGCAGCAATCCACAAGCTCATTCAACCTCGTTGCTCAAGAGTTTTTATAGAGCTTAGTCTCCATCACCCTTGTGTCGTCTCCTTCCCAGAGGTTAGGGGGAGGGCTGAACATTCTAACACTCTAATCACCAGCCCCATCCTGAGGTTACCTAGGGGCCCCACCCTAGGTCATATCCTTAGCATTAACTTAGATGTGATTTAAAAAAAGGGGGGATTATTATAACAAAAGACACTCCTATCGCTCAGGAAATTCCAAAGGTTTTAGAACTCTGTGACAGGAAGTGGGGATAATATATTTTGTATTTTATAAACCATGTAAGGATATTGACTGTTTTAGCTCATGTAACATATGTCAAGTACTGAGATAAATATTTTATGCATTAACAAATCTGAGCATCAAACAATTGTCCTGGATAACTTTTGCTATTATTTAGTTAAAGGGTACCTTCTTTGTGCAGGCACTGGGCTGAGGTGAACCCTTCAAATAAAAGAGGACATTGTTGCAAAACAATGAGGCAGAAGAAGTGGGTACTGAGAGGAGAAGTAACTATTGGCAATTAATTGTTGCCAGTAAATGAAGGATGAGAGATGGAGTAATAAAGGTAACTGATGCAGAAAATAGGTATGAAGATAATGGACAGTTTTTGCTTTAAAAAATTGAGTATATGTGATGATGTAATATGAAGCAGGAAAAACACTTGGAAGAACAATTTAATGGGGGAAAAAGGTGAATTTATTATAGAACCTTCAGTTTTGTCTACAAAAATAAGATATATAAATATTTGCCTAAGTACTTCTCAGTTTAGTTAAGAACACCAAATTATATAGTGATGCTTATAACTCTAAAGTATTCTGCAGATTTTAAAACAATCTTACTCCAAATGAATGAAAATGCACAATGATGTGAACTCATTTAGTTTGTACACTGGAGAAATTCTGAGGGTGCTTCAGGAAGCAAATGGCTACTCCAGCACATCTGGCACAGAGCAGATAATTAATACGTATTTGTTGAGTGAAATAATAAAATAATTAATGCACAGATTCATGGCGATATTATTTATTATTAAATTTACATACAGCACAAATGAGAGAAAACAGAACTGCATTCATGCTAAAGATAGTTGAATTGATAAACATTAATTTCTTAGGCTTGTAGAGTCTTACCCTTGGAAATAGTTCATAAAGGAGAAATGGTTTTTACAAGACAAGTTGTTGCTTTCTAACTTGGATCATTTATAGCAGGCTCATACACGAAGTTCAGTAGAAATAGGAATGAGGGAGCAGTGTTTTATCTCAGAAAAACAATCCTTAAAATTCTAATAAGTACATATACTATCTCTCCTTCGGTTGTTCAAAGCATCTATTTATCCTTAGGCATGTGGTTGTTCTCTGTGATTTTATCAGTAACTCTCCAAATTAATTTTGTTTTCATTCACTATTTTTCAAACCCTAGATAAGATTCTCCACCTATTTTAATAAAAAGATTAATGTTGACTTTACTCTTTGGTCAAAAGTTCTACTTAGATTCAAAGTTAGCAAAATAATTTTCTTAAATTGTATTTTTATTCTTAATCTTGTGACCACACCATCTCATGAAATGTCATTTTCCCCTCCATTCCCCTTTAATATGTTTGCAGTTATAGTATCTGTCTTAGTCCAGTAGGGCTGCCTTAACAAAATACCACAGACTGGGTGTCTTATAAACCATGGACATTTATTTCTCATAGTTCTGAAGGCTGGGGTGTCCAAGATCCAGGAACCTGCAGATTCTATGGTCTGATGAGGGCCCACTTCCCGGCTCATAGACGACCACCTCTTTTCCTATAATTTCACATGACAGAAAGGGTAAGAGAGTTGTCGGGGTTCTCTTTAATACTGTCACTAATCACATTCTTGAGACTTCTGCTCTCATTACATAATCATTTCTCCAAGGCCCCACCTCTAAATACCATCGCATTGGTGAACATGTTTCAACATATGAATTTTGGAGGGGACACAAATGTTTTGATCTATAGCAGGTCTATTACTGTCATTTGCAGTTAGTACCTCAAATTATTCTGTAGATAAGCTGAACCTTTCATGTTCTGTCACTGCTAGTGTTTTTACCTATCATTTGCTTTTTTGTTTATGTAATAATTTTTGTTTTATTGCATTTTTTTATAAAAAAATTATTTACAATAGAAAATTATAATGTTTTTACTATCTACATAATTTGCCAACATATTTTTATTATATTTTCTTAATAAAAATTTCATATACTCATTTAATTAACCATATATTTTAATTTCAAAGCAAAAATAAAATTATTTGATTAAATCTTTGGAACTATAACAGATCCTGTTAAATTATAGCCACATAATAAATCATAAAAATGAATTACTATGTGGACATTAATCAACATTGACTGCCTGTTTTGTCTAGTGCCTGAGCTAAGTATTAGTAACATAATAGTCAACAAGGAAAGCAAGATTCTTATTCTGAAAACCTATATAGCTTAGGAAAAAATAAATATAATATGAACATTTATATTAATATTTATAATATTAATATTTATGAGAAAGAAATATAATATGAAAGTGTAAATTAATAAAACTATAATAGCAAAGAGTAATCATGGGATAGGATATAAGTGTACACTACATATGTATGTGTATATGTATGTATAGACATGAACATACATGTATATGAATACACATGGACATATATTTAAACAAATACAACTATTATAATTTGGCCAGGCACAGTGGCTCACGCCTGTAATCCCAGCACTTTGGGAGGCCAAGACAGGCAGATCACCTAAGGTTGGGAGTTCGAGGCCAGTCTGACCAACATGGAGAAATCCCATCAACTAAAAATACAAAATTAGCTGGGCATGGTGGCACATGCCTGTAATCCCAGCTAATCAGGAGGCTGAGGCAGGAGAATTGCTTGAATCTGGAAGGCAGAGGTTGCAGTGACAACCAGAATAAAGTTAATATTGGGACAAAGTGAGTCACACAAAATGTTTGGTTTCCCAGTGCATATGAAAGTTATAGTTATACTAGTCTATTAAGTACGCAATAGCATTATGTCTAAAAAATGTACATACCTTAGTTTAATAATATACTATTGTTTAAAAATGCTAAAGATCATCTGAGCATTCAGTGAGTCATAATTTTGTTGCTGATGGAGGGTCTTTCCTGCAATTGATGGCTGCTGACTGATCAGGGTACTGGTTGCTGAAAGTTAGGGTGGCTGTGGCAATTTCTTAAAATGAGACAACAAATAAATTTTGTTCCATTAAATGACTCTTTCATCTAGGTGGAGGGGAGAAATAAAATAACTTCTTTTCATAAAAGATTTCTCCATAGCAGGTGATCGATGTATTTGATAGCATTTTTTACACACAGAGAACTTTTTTCAAAATTAGAGTCAATCCTCTCAAATTCTGCCACTGCTTTATCAACTAAGTTTATGTAATATTCTAAATCCTGTGTTGTCATTGCAATACTGTTTATAGTATCTTGATCAGGAATAGATTCCATCTCAAGAAACCACTTTCTTTGTTCAGCCATAAGAAGCAACTCCTTATCCATTCAAATTTTATCATGAGATGGCAGTAATTCAGGTTCATCTTCAGCCTCCTACCTAGGACAAATTCTAGTTATTTTGCTGTTTCCAGCACACCTGCAGCTACTTCCTTCACTGAATTCTTGAACTCTTCAAAGTCATCCATGAAAATTGGAATCAACTTCTTCCAAACTCTTGTTAATGTTGATATTTTGAACCCCTCCCATGAATCATGAATATTTTTAATAGTATCTAGAATGGTGAATACTCTCCAGAAGGTTTTCAATTTATTTTGCACACATCCATCAGAGGAATCATTACTGATGGCAACTATAGACTTAATAAGTGCATTTCTTAAATAATAAGACTTTAAAGTCAAAATATTCCTTGATCCCTGGGGTGCAGAGTGGATGTTGTGTTAGTAGGCATAAAAACAACATTCATCTCCTTGTTCATCTTCGTCAGAGCACTTGGGTGAATGTGTGCATTGTCAATGGACAGTAATATTTTGAAAGGAATCCTTTTTTCTGAACAGTGGGTCTCTATTGTGGGCTTAAAATATCCAATAAAATGTCATCCAGGCTTTGTTGTTCCATTTAAAGAGCATGGGCAGAGTAGATTTAAAATAATTCTTAAGGACCTTAGGATTTTCAGAATGGTAAAAAAGCATTGGCTTCAACGTCAGGTCACTGGCTGCATTAGTTCCAAACAAGAGAGTCAGTCTGTCCTTTGAAGCTGTGATGCCCGATATTGACTTCACCTCTCTAGCAAGGAAAGTCCTAGATGGCATCTTCTTCCAATAGAAAGCTGTTTCATCTACATTGAAAATCTGTTATTTAGTGTAGACACCTTAATTAGCTTAGCTACTTAGCTAGATCTTTTGTATAACTTTTTTTAAACTTTTAAATTCAGGAGTATAAGTATGTTTGCTACATAGGTGAACTTGTATAACAGGGATTTATTGTAAAGATTATTTCATCACCCAGGTACTAAGTCTAGTACCCATTCATTACTTTTCCTGATCCTCTCCCTCCTCTCCCCCTCCACTCTCTGAAAGACCCCATTGTGTGTTGTTCCCCTCTATGTGTCCATGTGCTCTCGTCACTTAGCTCCCACTTAGAAGTGAGAACATGCGGTGTTTGCTTTTCTGTTCCCGTGTTAATTTGCTAAGGATGATGGCCTCCAGCTCCATCCATATCCCTGCAAAGGACATTATCTCATTCTTTTTTATGGCTGCATAGAATTCCATGGTTCTGTCACCCAGGTTAAAATGCAGTGGCATGATCACAGCTCACTATAGCCTTAACCGTCCTGGGCTCAAGTGATTCTCCCACGTTACCTTCCTGAGGGAACCCGGAGGAGCCTCACTCCCAAAACAGGCGTGTGCCACAACACCAAGCTAATTTTTGTATTTTTTTGTCGAGATGGGGTTTCACCACATTCCCTAGGCTGGTCTCAAATTCCTGGGCTCAGGAGATCTTCCTGCCTCTGGCACCCAAAGTGCTGGGATTCCAGACGTGAGTCAGAGTTCATAGCCTGTTCTGGATAAATTGCAGCAGGTTCTACATCCAACGCTTGCTGCAGCTTCTACATCAACATTTGCTGCTTCACCTTGCACTTTCATGTTATGGAGATGGCTTCTTTTATGTTGTGGAGATGACTTCTTAAACCTCGTGAACCACCCTCTGCTGGCTTCCAGCTTTTCCTCTCTCAGCCTTTATAGAATTTAAGAGAGTTAGGGCTTTCTTCTGGATTAGGCTTTGGCTTAAGGGAATGCTGTGGCTGGTTGATTTTCTCTCCAGACCACTCAAACTTTCTCCATCAGCAATAAGGCAGTTTCACGTTCTTATTAATCATGTGCTTGCTAGAATAGCATTCTTAATTTCCTTCACAAACATCCCTTTACATTCACAACTTTGCTGACTATTTAAGACCTAGCTTTCAGACTGTCTCAGCTTTTGATAAGCCTTCCTCACTAATCTTAATCACTGCTAACTTTTGATTGAAAGTGAAAGATATATGACTCTTCACTTGAACACTTAGAAACCATTGTAGGATTATCAGTTGGTCTAATCTCAGTAACAAGGAGGCCTGAGGAGAGAGAGAAATAAGTGGGGACATGGCCAGTCAGTGGAGCAGTCCGAACACATACGACATTTCTGGATTAAGTTTGATGTTTTATATGGGCATTGTTCATGGTGCCCCAAAACAATTTTAATTGTAATGTCAAAGATCACTCATCAGAGGTCACCGCAAGGATGATTATTCCACTGAGGCCATACGATTATAAGGATAATAATAATGAAACAGCTGAAATGTTGTAATAGTTACCAAAATGTGACACAGGGGCACAAAGAGAGCACATGTTGTTGGAAACATAGTGCTGATAGATTTGCTCAATGCAAGGTTACCACAAACTTTCAATTTGTAAAAAAAGCAGTATCTTCGAAGAGTAATAAATTGAAATGTAATAAAACAAAGTATGTTTACAATAACTTCATATTTAAAAGTATTTCAAATAATTTTTATTAACACCTATGAAATGAAGCAAGATAGTGATCTTAATTATCTGATCATGATTTAAATATTTTTCAAGAAGTAGTTGCTGAAGGACAAAAACTGCCTCCTCTTTCCTTTGCATTTTCCCTCAGGGTCTAGTAAAGAATTGTGGAATCTTACTAAATGTTCATGGTGGCATCACTTCAAACTTAGCTTTTTTTGTTGTTTTTTGTTTTTGAAACAGGGTCTTGTTTTATCACCCAGGCCAGAGTACAGTGATGCAATTATAGTTCACTGCAGCCTCTAACTCTTGGGATCAAACAGTCCTTCCACCTCAACCTCTCAAGAAGCTGAGACCACACGCATATGCCACAATGCATGGCTAAATTTTAATATTTTTGTAAAGATAGGGTTGAGCTATGTTGCCCAGGTTGGTCTCAAACTCCTGTCCTCAAGTGATCCTCCTGCCTTGGCCTCCCAAGTGCTGGGATTACAAGCATGAGTCACGGCAGCCAGTCTCAAACATAGTTTTGATAAATGTCTGAATTAGACGTCTGCTGTCCCTCCCTTCCCTGAAATTATGTTTTGTCTTTAATATAGTGCTATATATTAATTTTACTCCATAGAGAAATAGAAAGCACATATGCCCTCTAAGTAACCTCTTGAATAATGCAACTTACACATCATTCATTTAGTGTTTAAGACAAAAATCTGAGATAAGTTCTCCTGGGGAAGAACTATTCCTAGATTAGCAGAAAATGAGTTGAAGCAATCTCTGCACTTTTCTTCTATTTTTGTTTTAATTTTACTTGAATAGGACACCAGAGAAATTATTTTGTCACATTATTTTAATTTTTTTTTCTTTCTAGAGCACATATTTCATTTCTCTCAATCACCCGAGTGGAAAATAGCATAGTTAAAAAACTTCCTATTGAACACAAGCAATACTGATTTATTAAACCTGAGCTATTAAAAGTATTTTATAGTGCTGCATAGTGGTGATGCCAGGGAGGTCCAGAAAAAAGAAAAAAAAAATCTTTGAATGTTTTCATGTTATAATTGATTTTTGTAGCATTGACTAGGTCAGGTAATATCTATAATATATCCTGATAGGGTGAGTGAATAAAATACCCACTCTTAAATAATTTGAAATATTTGGCAATAAAAGGACTATGCCAATTTAGAAGTGAAGGCATGTCAAAAGACGTTATATATAATTCATTGTCAACTAAATGACAAATAAGAATTTCTTCAACATTTCAGATTAAGGAATCACGTTAGCTTTTCTGTAGTGTGAATACTGTTTGGAAGAATGTGAAAATAGTGGATAGAAGGTACATGAAGGATGAAAAGACTCAGCAAACACTCAAAAGCAGGCAAATGAAAGCCAGATTCAGTGAAAATGATCATGTCACTTTGTCTGTCACAGAGGTATGCTTAATAAAGAAGAGCCTGGCCAGGAATGAACAGAAAATATCTGAAACTTATAGCAATGAAAAGTGGATTTTTATCAGCCAGCAAATGAATACAGGTATCTCTATGAAGGCTTTCCCAACTGGAAGTCACTTTGCTTATTTTCCCTAAAACCAGAGAGAAAAGAAAACATAACTCTAGAAGTATACAGAAATAAATTATGTCTATAGTCTTTCACATAAAGTATTGAAATTCTATTCAGTAATTTAAATATTTACATAATATCTTCTGAAGTAGAGTAAAGCCCCATAAGCTTTGTATGCATAGTCTGGATGTTTAAAAATATTTTCTTATGTTTAATGTGTGTGTATATATATTAAATATGAATTTTGCTATATATATTTACTATATATGAGTGTATGTGTATATATGTATTATTTTCTATTTTGTTGTGTTGAGGAGCTTTAAAATGGAGATAGATAAGAAAATTGTACAGTAAAAACTAAAAGTAAAACTCTGCCAGGATTTTTTTAAGAGTTTGCAATTTCCTTGCTCTATGTTTCAATACAGTAATGGCACATAGAGGGAAAGGAAAAAAAGAAAAAATGTGTGATGTAACAGAAGATCACAGACTTAAAAATGAAATAGACCTATGTTGCAATAAGTGTAACTTTCTCACTATGTGAGTTTTGAAAGCCATTTAAGATTTTTGACCTTTAGATTTCTTATCTATATAAAAAGGACAATTATTTCTATCTCAACTATTGATGTGTCTGGTTTCCTGCTTGGCACAGAGGCAGTGCTCAAAAAACATTAGCTCTTATCCCATGAACATCATTATTTTATTCATGGTAGATTTTCTGTTAGTCGCAGAAAAGACAACGTCAGCAATTTTAAAAGTTCAATATAAGGTTATACCATGGTTCTTTTAAAATGTATTCTAATTAACAACATCATTAATTCTATACATCTTTTTTGCTGGGTTGAGGTTACTGTAGTCAGTATTAAACATTCAGTTAATATATGATTCAAAGTTCAGTTGCAGGGAAAATAATCCACTTTATTTTGTGGTAGTGGAATGGGCTTTTGGTAGAGCATTAAATGCTTACAGAAGTTTAGGGAAGCTGAAGGAAGTGGCTCTAACCTGATCTCTTAGGAGCTATTACCAAAAATCTGTTCTAGAAGTGAGCAACCTAGATTGGTAAGAAAGCTCCACACTATCTCTGCTGTAATCTTCATTAGCAAAATGGATGGCCCAAGCCCTTTGTTCCATAAAATTCCAAAGGCAAATTTGGTTTGTCTACAGGATTTGCCATACCTAGATAATATTTGAAATTCTAGTTTTAAAAAAGGTTAGATTTTTTTCTTAGATTTTGTGCCTCTTCTGCATAGAAATTTTTATAAAAAGCAGTTAAAATGGATCATTAATATATCAATACTGTATATATACTACAGTCTAACACATTTTCTACTCAATAACCTATTTTCATTCTTAAATTTCTGAAAAATAATAGTTGGTAACAATAGGTACCTACATAATAAATATAAATATCCTTCATACAATTGAAATGTTACCCAAACATTACTGAAATGGCACATTCTGCATGATGTTTACTTTTTCTCCAGTTCTACAAAAATCCGATCATAATAGCCATTATGTTTAGCTAGGGGTAAATGTAAAATGAATATATCCTGTCTAAGGTAGTTGGACAAAGGGAGGGAAAAACAAAACAAATTTGGTGAATATGCAGGCACTGTAGACACATATATGGGTAGCTTCCTCAGTCTCCATTTTTGTAAGTGGTAATAAGCTAATAGATGTACAACTTGTTTCTTCCATCAGCCTTTCTATATTCCTTTTGTTCCTAGTGACAAGGTAAAGACTTGTCAGAATTCTTTACATGTTGGAGTGATGCAAAACTTTATTCCTGAAGAATCCACCACTTGACTCTACTGTATATGTGTTGTTACTCCAGTCTTCCATGAACCAAATTCACTGAAAATGACAGTACATGAAATACTTCTCCTTACTCCTATTGTGTTAGAACAAGCCCACTAGCTCATGATAATCACAACCTGTCATCCCAGGTGGCATAGTACTATCCCCACTTTTTGACTAGTTGAACCAGCAGCATAAGCAGCCCAAATGGCCAGGTGATAATCTTAATGACAAGTTCAGTGGGTCACCATTGGATCATCTGGTGGAAATATTTATCTAAGAACTCTAAACCAATAGAGCTTTGTGGTACAGAGATAAGAAGAAAATATAATATATTGTGAGTCAGTCATTAGGTGTGACATAAGGAATGTTAATAGATTGGTGCAAACATCATTGTGGATTTTGCACTGTTGAAAGTTGGTGTTTGATATTGGAATACATTCTTAAATAAATGTAGTTATGTGATATATCATTTCAATGCACATTTCTCACTTTATGTTTTCATGCTAATGATTTGTTACTTGCTACTTATTTTATATTTATTTTAGACTGTGGGAATCATGTTAGACCAAAATCAAATTAGAGTAACTTTCTTGTCCAAGTTCAAAATGGCCCGTAAAGTAGTGGAGACACCTCACAACATCAACTATGCATTTGGCCCAAGAACTGCTAATGAACATACACTGTAATGGTGGTTCAAGAAGTTTTGCAAAGGAGATGAGAGCCTTGAAGATGAGGAGCATAGTGGTTGGCCATCGGAAGTTGACAATTACCAGCTGGGGGGCAATCATCCGATGATCCTTTTATAACTGCATGAGAAGTTGCCAAAGAACTCAATGTCAACCATTCTACGGTCATTCAGCATTTGAAGCAAATTGGAAAGGTGAAAAAGCTTGGTAAGTGAGTGCCTCATAAGCTGAACAAAAATCAAAAGAATTGTCATTTTGAAGGGTTGTTTTCTCTTAGTCTATGCAACAACAATAAACCATTTCTCAATCAGATTGTGATGTGTGATGAAAAGTGAATTTTATATGACAACTAGTGTTCGGACTGAGAAGCTCCAAAGCACTTCCCAAAGCCAGACTTGTACCAAGGAAAGTTTATGGTCACTGTTTGGTGGTCTGCTGCCAGTCTGATCCACTACAGCTTTCTGAATCCCAGTGAAAACATTACATCTGAGAATTATGCTCAGCAAATCATTGAGATGCACCAAAAACTGTAACACCTGCAGCCAGCACTGACCAACAGAATGGACCCAATTCTTCTCCATGACAACACCCCACTGCATGTTGCATAACCAACATGTCCTCGAATGAATTGGGCTATGAAGTTTGGTCTCTTCTGCCATATTTACCTGACCTCTCACCAACTGACTACCACTTCTTCAGGCATCTCAACCACTTTTTGCAGGGAAAATGCTTCCACAACCAGCAGGATGCAGAAAACACTTATTTTCCAAGAGTTCATCAAATCCTGAAGCAGAGATTTTTAAGCTACAGGAATAAACACACTTATTTCTCATTGGGAAAAATGTGTTGATTGTAATGCTTCCTATTTTGATTAATAAAGATGTGTTTGAGCCTAGTTATAATGATTTAAAATTCACAATGTAAAACCACAATTATTTTTGCATTAACCCAAGTCCACGTGGTTTGGCTATAGGAGAACTAGTCTAGCCTTGTATGTTGGTCTCAGATTTATAAAATATTATGTATCTTCTATAATGCCATACTTCGGAAATTTTTTTTCTAAATATGACAACACCAGGATCTTTAAGGGATCTAACCAGTTACTTGTCAGTGATAGCGTGAGATTGGTGAGTTCTATTGGTGTAAAGCAATTGCTCCACTTCTTTGGCTGGAAAACAAGTTTATTGTTCAGAAGCAGAATGTACTGATTTAATAAGGAATTCTATAGAGTTAGATGCACTGAGTTCAGAGACTTCTCGAGCGGTAATTTTACTTTTCCTGAATATTTTAGTACATTTCTAGTTATAAAGATTATAATCTTTATATAAAATATAAAAAGTACTTTCAAGGATTATATTTATAAGAATAAACATTAGAGTAAGACATCAGTGGTCTGCCCCATCTATTTAAATGTAGTATTTCATGAATAATTGTGAGAAATTCTGGTTATTACTACTATTACCTATTATGAAAACCATGATGTGTTTGCTTCTGGCCATTAAACATTTCCACCTAGCCTCTAAATGCTGAGAACTCATCATACTCATTAAAATCAAAAGGCATATTAATCAATCCACATTATTATACTACAAAAAAACAGTAAATAGTGTGCTATGGCTTCCTTACCAATGAATTTCTCACAGTCTTAGTGAAAGCACTCTCAGTTCTCCAGGAGTCATAGCTAGTAGATATATAAATGGATTATACACAATTAGGCCACTTCAACACTGTCATCCCTTTGAGATATTAGGATACCCTTTTCTGTATTGTGTCATGGACATTTTGGAATCTCAACAATCCATGTTTAAGAAACAAATCAAGGAAACAGAACAACTCTTGGTTGGCTCAGTTACAAATAATACTCAGATCCCCTTATAAGTCCAGCCTCGTAGATGTATTTATCTATAACTAAAACTGTGTTTTTGCCTCCTTCACCCACCATGTTGGTAATTAATTCCCATAATTTTCCTCATTTCTATGATACGCTAGAAAAACTGTTAATTAACTATGATAAATAAATGTTATCCCAGATCATCCTAAGATTTCTCTGCACAAATGTGCATACGGTGCAGTAGGTGACAGTGGTGGGTCTTAAGAATAGCCATATCTTCAAGGTAGCCACAACATTATTCTAAGTCTTGAGGTAAATCAGAAATGATCTCATCATTCATGGAAGAAAAACTAACAAATATAAACAGAAACTATGATAAGGGAACATTCATCTCAGTAGCAATGGCTATGTAGCTTGAACTACTTTTGTTTTGAACTACTTAGATTTTGGGTGTTGTTAATGAAGCATAGATTAGCCCATTCTGACTAACACATTGATTAATATGCATATTAGGCCTTTGTCTACACAGAAAAAGGGATTACAATTTTTAGGTTACTCACATTCTCTGTACCCGTGACAATGTCTTGAGCAGTACTTTGAAACTTGGACTTGTTTCCTTTTCCAAATTCTCTAGAACAGCTGCTCATTCTAGAATTCATGCATTCTTCATTCTTGTCATAAGGGCTTTTAAAAGTACTTTTTAAAAAGGGCTTTTATAAAAGTTCAGCAGCTCACCAAATACTTGACTTCAATAGACACTTTCTCCCAAGAGACTACAGTTAATCATTTAATGCTGTTTTGATATCTCATACAATGGAACAACAATGTTCTATACTCTGACATTAGCAGGATCCTCATTACCTTCAAACACAACCAGGTCAGATGCTAACTACCAGATGCCCATTTCCTTGAAGCTTTTCTTCAGGTGCCAATTACTCTCAGTTAGAGTTTATTAGCAAAGACAGAACCCGTTCAAGTTAGTATAAGGAAAAAATAATGCATTGGGATGTATTTAATATTTTATTGAATTATTGAGAGGCTTTAGGGATAGACTCTAGATTGAGATCCCAAAAGTAACTTCCAAGCCAACAACAGAACTGGTCTTTCAAGGAAGTCACTTTTCCTGCCATAATCAGAGAACTGCCTGTTGAATCAGGAAATCACTACTATAGCTCCTTGCTTCAGAACCACAACACCTGTACTAAAACACACACACACACACACACACACATGAATACACAGACATGGATGTTTTGTGCCCTTTTTCTCTCTGTTCTTAAATCAAGATTTTTAATTTAAATGTACCTAATTTGAGGAATGTAAACCAAAACTAGAAATACAGGCATAAAAAATCTTGTATTTTTATTTTGTTTTACAAATTCAGCCCTTCTGCATTTTAAGAAAGCAAGTTAGAAAGATGTGGGAATGGATATTGAATTGCCCAAGCCAATGTATCTACCACAGCTTACTTACAGAGTAGTGATTTATGGAGCAAAATCCTAATTGTGGAAAGGTTTTATAATTAGCACTTCAATTGTGAAGTGTTCCCTCAAGCATTAACTCTATAGAATTGTTGCCAAACTTTTAGTTCAATTCACAACTTTAAGTACATAATTTATGCCAAGTTCTGGTGTTACAAAGATGAATTATATCAGTTCCTCACCCTTAAGGTGCTAACAGTCTGCAACACAGAGTAGACTAATCAATATCTACAGTAATTCAGGTATTAACATCATACCAAAAAATGAACAACATGCTATGAGATTAATTTAGCCTCTGGTGGGTACAGAATATATATCTGGGGACACTTGCATAGGTAAAGTTAAATTATGCCTTAAAGGAATTTTTGTCTGACCTTAAATGAAGAGCAAAATATATTCTTTTAGGAGACAAGAACATGAGTAAAGCATGAAAAAAATGAATTTGAATATGATCCTTGAGCATAGTGGGTGTACAGTAAAAAATTGTTGATATACATAAGAAAAAACTAGGGTACAGGCGTCATAAAGATGAACAGAAATGAATTTTTATATTGTTAAGGGCTGTTTAAGCCAGTTTTGAACAATAAGTTTTGAGAGGGAATCAGGTGTATCACTTCCAAGCCAGAGCATTTAATTGCTGGTACAAAACCACCCAGTACTTTCTTTTTCTTATTGCTTAGCCACCAATGTCAAGAAAGTGACTATTCCAGTTATAGGACATGTAGAAAAACAGAATTGTTTTGTACAAAGAAATCCACTAGTCATATTTTTACAGTTATAACTTTAGAAACACTGAGGAGGACAGATTACAGTGCAGACAGCTGGAATCTGATCAAACGGAATACTATGTAAGGGTTGTGATGTAATAAAAATGTATATTTGGTTTCTGTTCCCAGTTCCTGACACAGAGCTCCTAGTACTCTTGTAACTTCTCAAGTGATAGGGGTGATAGGAGCATCTCATGTTACAGTATTTGATATTAGTGCCTGGTTTCTGACACTAGAGCTTCTAAGGGCCTTGAAATCTTTGGAGGGGTGAATATATATTTTTGTATATTAATGAGATAACTCATGGCTGAACAAGTTGCTATTAATTTCAGGAATAGCTGGTTGACAAAATAACCAACCTCATAATAACAGGGTTGGCACATTCATCCCCACTCCTCAACCTGCGAGGAAGGGAAAGGGACTGGAGATTGAGTTCAGTCACCAATGGCCAATGATTTAATCCATCATGTCTGCGTAATGGAATTTCCATGAAAAACAACAAGAGCTTCAGGATTGTAGAGCTTCCTGGTTGGTGAACAGATCCAAGTGACAGGAGGGTGGCATACCCCAACTCCACAGGGACAGAAGCTCCTGTGCTTGGGACCTTTTCAGACCTTTCCCTGTGTATCTCTTCCTCTTACTCTTCTGTGTTCTTTATCATATCCATCGTAAATCTAGGTAAATGCTTTCCTGAGTTCTATGAACCATGATAGCATGTTATCTAACCTGAGCAGGGGTCATGGGAACCCCTGAATTGTAATCAAGTCAGACAGAAACGTTGGTAGCTACTTGTGACTGGCATCTGAAGAGATGAGCAACCCTGTGGGACTGAGTCCTTAACCTGTGGGGTCTGCACTAACTCCAGGTAGTTAGTGTCATTGAATTGTAGGACATCTGTTGGTATAAAGAATTGGAGAACGGGTTAGTGCAGGAAGAAAACCCACACACTTCATATCAAAAGTGTTGCGTGTGAAGAGTATACAGTTGTGTTTTTTTCCTTTATAAAGAGTCTATGTGTCCCCTGGAGCAGAAAGCAGTAGAGGAGAGAAGAAAGCTCATCTCAGACACTTTAAGGGGAGGAAATGAGAAGACTTAGTTGAAAAAAATATGAAGATGAATTTTTGTAAGATGAAGAGAGAAGGAGAGAAATCAGAAATAAATTCCAGATTTCACCTTGGCTTTCAGAGTGACTGATGACATCTTAGGTGGGGTGCAGACATTTAATGCTCACCAAATATCTATGTGTGTTCCCGTATTTCCTAAGCCTCTTGCTGCTAGTGTCCTGTAACTTTGCAATGAGCTGTGAGCAGATTTTGTTCTTTTTGAGATTAAAAAAAAAAAAAAGAATCATGCAACTTTCTGAAATGTTTCTTCCCTGATCTGATAACAGTGGAGGTCTAGAATTGAGATGTTTGAAGCACTATGTGTGAACTGTATTTTTAAGGAACTCGATGGATAGAAGCAACCATAGAATGTCCTCTAATTCTCACAATATGTTCAGCCAAGCAAGAAATGACTTTTTCATGTGTAAATTTACTGTGATTATGGGGTTGTTTGCATCACATCTTAGTCAGTTTACCCTAACTAAAATGTGAGTTTGTCGAAATAAATAATGGCAAAATGTATTGAATAGTTATCATATGCCAGTCACTGTGTTAAGCACATGTATTACATGTGACAACCCATCTGCTTCTTGAAACAACCTAATAAGAAAGGGTTGTTTTATCCTGATTTAATAGGTGAGGAAATTGAGGCACAGAGAAGTTAAATGAGTTTATTTTCTATAGCTGGTACGCTGTGAGCCTGAAATTCTGGATCTTGTTTTAGATATGCTAAATTTAAGATGAGAATATCATTGTACAAATAGACATAATTCTTCATACTGAATAGATTTAATTAATAGAGTTGCTATTTGAAACCAGAGGACAACATAACTATATCTGGAAGCATATGAATGCCAAAAAAAAAAAAAATTCTGATAGTTACTATGAAATATCAATATATAAAAAAGATAGAGAATACATATTTTTAAAAGGACAGATAGGGATAACTCTAAGAGACAGCAGGGAAATTAAGTAGATATTTGAAATCTTCTTTCTCACTTCTAAATTTTGGGATGTCCAGCTCTCAATTCCTACCTGTCTCTTCTTTTCTAATCGTAGAGTCTATCTAGATTGTTTTGCTCAGTCACCAAAGTTTAAATGCCTTCTTTGTGTTAATTGATTCCCATTTTATGTTATTAGTCCTGACTTTATGTCTGGGTTTCGAGACCAAATATATTAAAATGCCTACTAGGATACTCACTCTGATATTTAGTAGGCATTGCAAATGAAACATATTCAAAATCTAACATTATTTGTTTCCCTCTTATTTGTCCGTTCCCTAGTCTTCTCTATTCCAGTTAATTGTACACAATTTAACCTTGACACTTAGGCCTGAAATGGAGAATCACCTTTAATTCCCTTAATTTGCTTACATTTTTCCTCCAATCTACCAGCAGGTGTTGTAGACTTCCTTCAAATATATATCCCAAGTCTTACCACTCCTTACTATTCCTTCGTTATTGTCTATCCTAGACAATATTGTTATTTGCCTGTTTTGTTAAAGTAACCCACAGACCTGTCTCATATTTTTTCTTTTGTCTTCAACAGGTTATTCATTATACAATGCCAGAGTGATATATTTAAACACATACCAGATCTTGCAACTATCATGCTCAGAAACTGTGAATTACTTTCTTTCACTTGAAGTATGAAAGTCAAAACTATTTAGTTTGGTCGATGGTACACTATAATATTTCATCCATGTTCATCATTCTGATATTTCTTCTAATTTTCCCCTGACTGATCACCATCACATTTTTTTAAAATTTTTATATATTTTAACAGTTTTATTGAGGCATAATTAACATAAATAGATGAACATACTTAGAGTCTACAATTTGATCAGGTGTGACAATCCCACAAAACAATCACTGTAATCAAGTGATTACACACCCACCACCCCAGAACGTTCCTTTGTGATACTTCATAGAAATTCTTTACCACCTCTCCCTGACTCCTCCTTCCTTCTACAACTTCTGATCTGCTTTATGTCAATGCAGATTGGTTTGAATTATCTAGAGATTTATAGAAATGGAACACATGCCTTATAATCATTTTTATCTGGCTTCTTTCAATCAGCCTAATTATTTTTAGTTTAATTTATGTTGTTGCATGTATTTGTAGTTCATTTGTTTTCTGTTGCAGAGACACATCATATGAGTATACTGAAAAATATTCATCAATTCACTTATTAAGAAGCATTTGGGATTTTTCAGTTTTTGGCTATTACGAAAGAAAATGCTCCAAATATTTATGCAGAAGTCTTTGTATGGTCATGTGTATTCAGTTCTCTTGGGTGAATATATAAGAGTGGAATGGCTGTATTAGAGGAACCCTTGCTTACCAGGCCTCTGGTTTAATAAACGATGACTAGAGTGACTCTTAGAGTGAGTAGTTGGGCACTCACAAGGCCTCTATAAGGTTAATATTTATGGTCTGAAAATATCTACATCCCAAGCTGACCTCCAATTATATTTACAGAATATTTATGACCACACAGAATATCTGTCACCAAGCCTGCAGAATATCCAGAAGTCCTAAGAATACAGCACTCTTAAAGATAACATTAATGAGTAAGTTTATGTTGCAGGATTAAAGGTTATCAATAACACCAATAGCCACTACTTTTAGTGAGCACATAGGCACATTCCAAGTTTAATTATAGCTCCTAATAGTTTCTTATCAGTAAAGGCACTAACAAAGGGCAGTGTGCCCCTCCTCCTGCTTTCTGAGGACATCTTGCTCTGTAGCTGAGTAGCCTCCAATAAACTTGTTTCTTTCACTGTGCTCTCTGATTCACCTCAAATTCTCTCCTGCGTGAGATTCAAGAAACTGTTCTTAGAGTCCAGATCAGGACCCTTTTTCTGGCATCATATAGAATGAGTACATTTAACTTTTTAAGAAACTAGCAAACTCTTCTCCAAAGTACTTTTGCCATTTCACATTTCCATCAATGCTCCTCCACATCCTCCCACCCAGTTGGTATGTCTCATTTCCTAGGGTTGTTGTAACAAAGAACCACAAACTAGGTGGCCTAAAGTAACAGAAATTTACTTTCTCAAAGTGCTGGAGGATAGAAGTCTGAAATCAAGGTGTTGGCTAGTTCCTACTACACTCTAGGTAAGAATCCTTCCTTGCTTCTTCTAGCTTCTGATGGTGGCTGAAAATCCTTGACATTCCTTGTTTTACGGCAGGATAAATTCAAGCTTCTGGCTTCACAGGGTCATCCTTTCTGCATGTATTCCTGTCTTCAAATTTTCCTCTTCTTGTAAACAAAATGATATGGGCTGAATTATGGGCTGAATTTCCAAATAGGGTTGCCTTCTCACCTACTAGAAGTTAGGACTTCAACATATGAATTTGGGGAGGAATTCATATGAATTCTGTGAATAAGGTCTTACAAACATGATTAAGTTCAAATGAGGTCATTAGGGTGGATTGTAATCCAATATGATTTGCACCTTTATAAAAAGAGGAAATCTGGACACAGACACATGCAGAAGGAAGACAATGTGAGGACAACGGAGAAGATGGTCATCAACAAGACAATGAGAGAGACCTGGAACAAATCCTTTGCTTATGGACCTATTGCTTATCACCAATCCTGCTGATGTCTTGATCTTAAACTTCTAGTCTCCAGAACGTTGAGAACATCAGTCGCTGTTGTTTAAGACTCCCCGTCTGTGGCACCTTGTTAAGACAGTCCTAGGAAACTAATACAGATTTTAATCATCAGATTTGGGCCCACTTTAATTCTGTATGACCTCACCTTTATTTGTTCACACCAGCAGAAAACCTGTTTCAGAATAAAGACAGATTATTGATAAGAAAAATATTTGCAAAGTATTTATATGACAGAGAATTGTTATCTAGAATATATAAGATTTTTCAAAGCTCAGTAATAGAAAACAATTCCAGAACACATAAGCAATAAAGAATAAAGTCACATTTTCGGATTCCAAGCGGACACGGATTTTGAAGGAACACTATTTCGCCCAGTATAGTAGGGCCGGGATTTTAAATTTCAGATATTCTAACAGGAATATAATGGAATCTGATTATATATTTAATTTGCATTTCCCTAACCATTAATGCTGTGGAGGATATTTCATGTGCTTATTCACCATCCATATATCTTCTTTGGTAAAGAGGTTGTAAAAAACATTACTGTTTATTTGTTCTAGAATTGTTTTCAGCATCAATTGAAAGGATTATATGGTTTCTATACATTCTGTTGATACGACGATTTGGGTATGTTGATACATCCTTGCATCCCACAGATTAATCCGACCTGGTCATGATGAATGATCTTTCTAATGTATCATTAAATTTGGTTTTCTAGTATTTTGTTGATGATTTTTGCATCAATATTCATCAGAGATATTAGCCTGTAGTTTTCTTTTTCTGATGTGTCTTTAGTTCTGGTATCAGGGTAATATTGGCCGCATAGAATGAGTTTGAAAATATTCCCTCCTCATTTATGTTTGGAATAGTTTGAATTTGAATGGTATTAGTTCTTTAAATGTTTGGTAGCATTCAGCAGCAAAGTCATCAGGGTACAAGCTTTCCTTTACTGGAAGAGTTTTTATTATGATTTTGATCTTGTTACTTGTTATTGGTCTGCCAGGTTTTGGATTTCTTCCTGGTCCAATATTGGCAGGCTATATGTGTCTAGGAATTTGTCCATTTCTTCTAGACTTTCCAATTTTTTGGCATACAGTTGCTCATAGTAGCCACTAATGATCATTTGAATTTCTTTAGTATCAATTGCAATGTCTCCTTTTTCATTTCTGATTTTATTTGTGTCTTCCCTCTTTTTTTCTTAGTCTGGCTAAAGGTTTGCCGATTTTGTTTACCTTTTCAAAAACCAGCTCTTTGTTTCATTGATATTTTGAATTTTTTCATTTCAATGTCATTTATTTCTACTCTTATTCTTTTCTTCACTAATTTAGGGTTTAGTTGCTCTTGTTTTTCTAATTCTTTAAGATGTATCATTCAATTGCTTATTTTAAGTTTTTCCTCTTTGTTGATACAGACACCTATAGCTATGAACTTCCTGCTTACTAATGCTTTTGCTGTATCCCATAGGTTTGTTGTGTTGTGTTTCTATTATCATTTGTTTCAACATATTTTTAAGTTTTCTTCTTAATTTCTTCATTGATTCACTTGTCATTGAGGAGCATATTTTTTAATTGCCATGTGTTTTATAGTTTCCAAAATTCATCTTATTAATTTGTAGTTTTATTCTATTGTAATCAGAGTAGATGCTTAATATTATTACAGTGTTTTTGAATGTGTTGAGACTTGTTTTGTGACCTAGTATATAGTCTATCATTAAGAATGATTCATGTGCTGAGGAAAAGAATGTGTGTTCTGCAGCCATTGGATGAAATGAAGTTTAAATACTTTTAGATCCATTTGGTCTATAGTGAAGATTAAATCTGCTATTTCTTTGTTGGTTTTCTGTCTGGAAGATATGTCCAATGCAGAAAGTGAAGTGGTGATGTCTCTTACTGTTACTGCATTGGGGCCTGTCTCTCTCTTTAGCACGAATAATATTTGCTTTATATATCTGGGTGCTCCATTGTTGGTTGCAGATCTGTTTACAATTGTTATATTCTCTTGCTGAAATGACCCCTTTATCATTATATAGTATCTTTATTTGTTTTTTCCTATAGTTTTTGTCTTGAAATCTATTTTGTCTGATTTAGGTATAGTGACTCTTGCTCATTTTTGGTTTCCATTGGCATGGAATAACTTTTTCAATTCCTTTATTTTCAGTCTATGTGTATTTTTATGGGTGAAGTATTTCTTGCAAGAAACAGATCAATAGATCTGTTTTTTTATCCATTCAGCCAGTCAACATCTTTTGATTAGAGAGTTTAGTCCATTTACATTCAATGTTATTATTGGTAAGTGAGGACTTACTCTTGCCAGTTTGTTATTTGTTGTCTTTTTTTTTTTTTTTGTATTCTTCTCTTCATCATTTCTTTTCTGTCTTCCTTTAGTGAAGGTGAATTTCTCAGCTAATATGATTTAGTTAATTGCTTTTAATTTTCTGTGTGTTCATTGTGTTTTTTGGTTTGAGGTTACCATGAGGCTTGCAAATATTAGCTTATAACCCATTATTTTAACCCGACATCAACTAAACACTGTTTGCATAAACAAACTAACAAACAATCCAAAAGTAAACTAAAAAAATTCTATGACTTAACTTGTTTTCCCACTTTTAAACTTTTTGTTGCTTCTATTTAAATGTTACTGTACTGACTGTGTCTTGAAAAACTGTTGTAATTATTATTATTGATTGGTTCATCTTTTAGTGTTTCCACTTAGGAAAAGAGTAGTTTACACACCACAGATTCAGCGTTACAATACTCAGTGTTTTTCTGTGTGCTTACTATTACCAGCGAGTTTTGTACCTTCAGGTAATTACTTATTGCTCTTTAATGTCCTTTTCTTCCTAAGTTCCCTCTTTACCACATCTTATAGGACAGGTCTGGTATTGATGAAATCCCTCAGTTTTTGTTT
This sequence comes from Colobus angolensis palliatus, assembly GCF_000951035.1. NCBI lineage: Eukaryota > Metazoa > Chordata > Mammalia > Primates > Cercopithecidae > Colobus > Colobus angolensis. The sequence goes on along the minus strand of NW_012113475.1, from coordinate 8,306,088 downwards.
GTATGAAACATTATTTATTTTCCCTTCATATTTGAAGGGTATTCTCACAAGATATACTATTGCAGGGTAGAGGTTTTTTCCTTCAGCACTTTTAAATATGTCATGACATTCTCTCCTGACCTGTAAGGTTTCCACTGAAAGCCTACAGTTAGACACATTGGAGCTCCATTGTATGTAACTTGTTTCTTTTCTCTTGCTACTTTTGGGATCCCTTCCCTACCCTTGACCTTTGGAAGACTAATTATTAAATGCCTTGAGGTAGTCTTCTTTGAGTTAACTCTGTTTGGTGTTGTATAATCTTTGTGTACTTAGATATTGATATATTTCTCTAGGATTGAGAAGTTCTTGTTATTATCCCTTTGAATAAACTTTCTTTTTCCTATCTCTCTCTCTATCTCCTGTTTAAGGCCAATGACTCTTAGATTTGCCCTTTTGAGGCTATTTTCTACGTCCTGTAGTTTTTGCTTCATTGTTTTTTATTCATCTTTTTGTCTCCTCTGCATATTTTCAAATGGAAAGATAGAGTTCGATCTAATCTTCCCTCCCCTTTCCAAAGGCATAGGAGCCTCATTCATAGCCACCCCCACCCCAGACCACAAGGAGTACTGCCAGACTATTGCTGATGTTCCCTTGAAGCTCAACGTCCCTTAAGTTAGCTTCTGGTGAATGATTGACCTTGGACTCACCCCTCAGGGCAGTAGGCTCTCCTCTGGTCCAGGACAGGTCCAGAAATACTATCTAAAAGTCAAGTCCTGGAAAGCAAGTCCTATCTTTAAGTTTACTAATTATTTATTTTGCTTAATCTATTCTACTATTGAAAAACTTAGATGCATTTTTCAGTATGTCAGTTGCATTTTTTAACTCCAGAATTTCTGCTTTATTCTTTTAAGTTACTTTAATCTCTTTGACAAGTTTATCTGATGAAATTCTGAATTCCTTCTCTGTGTTATCTTAAATTTCTTTGAGTTTCCTCAATAAAGCTATTCTATATCTGAAAGATAGGATATCTCTGTTTCTTGAGGATTGCTTCTTGGTGCCTTATGTAGTTCTTTTGGTGAGGTTATGTATTCCTAGATGATGTTAATGCTAGTAGATGTGCTTTGTTGTTTGGGGTTGAAGAGCTAGGTATTCATTGTAGTTGTCACTTTCTGGGCTTATTTGTACCCACCCTTTTTGGGAAGACTACACAGATATTTGAAAGGACTTAGGTGTTGTGATCTAAGCTACATGTGCTTTAGGGAGCAACCAAAGCCCAGTAATACTGTGGTTCTTTTAGAGTTGTAGAGGTATCAACTGTTGGTCTTGAACAAGATCTAAGAGAATTATCTGGATTACGAGGAAGAGAGTTAATTTCTTCTCTTACTTTCTCCTAAACAAACATAGCCTCACTCTGTTCTGAATCACTTAAAGCTGGCAGTCAAGTGACACAAGCACTCCCATGGCCACTACCAGTATGACTGTGTTGGGTCAAATATGAAGCCACCACAGCACTGGGTCTCACCCAAGGCCTGCAATAATCATTCTGTATCTAATGCCTATGTTTTTGGAAGGCGCTGGGGTTCTACATACAGCATGTGGCAAAGCCATCCAGGCCTGTGCTCCCTTTCAGGGCAGCAAAAGTCCTCAGGCCCTCAGTAGAGGCAGAGGTGCCATCCAGGAGCCAGAGACTAGAGAAAAAACCTTAGAAGTCTACCTGGTGTTCTACTGTACTGCAGCTGAGATGACACTCAGACCACAAAAGACAATTCTTCCCAATCTTCCCTCCCCTTTCCAAAGGCAGAGGAGCCTCGCTCGTGGCCACTGCCACCCCAGACCACAGGGAGTACTGTCAAACTATCGTCAGTGTTCCCTTGAGGCCCAAGGTCTCTTATGTCAGCTTATGGTGAATACTGCCTAGCCTGAGGCTCACCTTCAGGGTAGTTGGCTCCCCTCTGGCCCACATAAGGTCCAGAAATGCCTTCCAAGAGTCAGTTCCTGGAATCGGGGACCTAAAGAACGCATTTTGTGCTCTACCCCACTATGGCCATGCTGGCACCTGAAGCCAGGAAGTCTCTGAGGCTCACCTATGGCTCTCAACATAGTACCTAGCTATCACTGCTGGTATTCAGGTCCTCAAATCTTTTCAGTTAGCAGATGATGAATGCTTCCAGGACTCGGTCCTTTCCTTCAAGACAGTGAGTTCCTTTCTGGCCACAGGTGTGTGTGTCTAGAAATGTCATCCGATAACTAGGACCTGTAACAAGGAACTCATGACTCTGATCACTGCCCTATCCTGCTGTGGATGAGCTGGTACCCAACATGAAAGACAAAATCTTCCCCACTCTTCCCTCTCCTCTCCTCAGGCAGAAGGAAGTGGTCTCTTTTGAAGCTGTGAGCTGTGTGGCCTAAGGTTAGGGGAGAAGTGATGCCAGCACTCCCTTAGCCATCCCAGCTATTGTTTCATTATGTCACATGCCACCTCTAGTCCACTGTCTCTCAGCCTAATTCAGCACTAGGACTCACCTGAAAGTTATAGCCTTTATGGCGTAGACTGCCTTTCAAGTTTACTGAGAGACACAGAGCACTTTGGCCTTGGTGGCACGGTTTGTGAGAAATTAAGTTCTGACCACTGGGATCAGCAACTCCCCTCTGGCTAAGGCTGGTTTAAATACTCTCTTCATGGTTAGGCATTAGTTGATCTTGGTCTAGTTTTTCTTTGTGCTCTAACCAGACAGCACTGAGTTCAATGCCTCACAATCGCTGTGTTATCTCTCCCCCAGCACTCAGAGATGCTCTCTGCACCATGCTGCCACTGCTTGGGGGTGGGGAAGTGTGGTGTCAGTGGTTCAGGACTGCTTTTTCTATCTCTTCGGTGCCTCTTTCAACAATGCGAACTTAAAACCAGGTACTATGAGTGCTTACCTTATTTTTAGTTCTTATGAAAGTGTTTTTTTCTCTGTAGATAGTTGTTAAACTGGTGTCCTTGCAGAGGGGATGATAGCTGGAGCCTTCTATTTCACCATCTTCCTCTGTCCTCTAACATGATTTTTGATATGATTGGACTTGGGTAAATTATGCTATTTTTTCCCTATTTATCCCACCTTTTTTTTTGTTTCTCTTATTTCTTCTGATACCATTTGGATTAAGTAATTTTGCTATTATATCATTTTATTTCATTTATTGGCTAATTAGCTGTAATGATTTCATTATTGTAGTGCTTGTGTTAGAGTTTGTAATATACAACTTTTACTTATAGCAGTTTACCTTCAATTTATATTTTACATATTATACAAGAACCTGGTAATAGTATTCAATTTCTCAATGCTACTGTTGTCATATAATATATATCCAACAATGCACTTATTATGTTTTAGTCAATTTGCATTTAAATATATGTAAATAGCAAGAAAATGAACATATATTTACCCAAGTAGCTACCCCTTCTGGCATTCTTCATTCCTTTTTAAACAGATTTATGATTTGATTTGGTTTTATTTGGCCCTGTAGTACTAAATGTTTTTTATTTCTTGCATATCTGAAAATAAGTTCTTATTTTGTCTTAGTTTTTTATGGAGATGAAATCCACGTAAGAGGAAATTAACCATTTTAAATTGTATTATTGAATTGAATTTAGTATATTCGGAATGTTGGGCAAACATCAGTTCTAACTAGTTACAATTGTTTTGTTCTTGAAAAACATTTTGGCTAGTATACAATTTTAGGTTGACAGTTTCTTTTCCTAATAGTACTTCTAAAACATTCTTCCACTCTTTCATCACTTGCTTTATTTACAAAAGAAAAACGTGCTTTTATCTTTATCTATCTTCCTATAAGACACATGCATTTTTTCTCTGCTTTTAAGATTTTCTATTTATCATTAGTTTTGAGCAATTTGACCATGACGCATTATGTAATTTTCTTTGTATTTCCTATAGTTGGGATTATCTTAGCTTTTTAGATTTATAAGTTTATGATTTTCATCAAGTTTGGAGTTTTTAAAAATAATTATTTCTTTAATTTTTAAAAATCTCCCTTATCTCCACCCTTTCGGGAACTCCAATTATCCACATTTTAAACCACTTGAGTTTGTCCCAGGTCACTGAAGTTTTTGTTTTTCATTCTTTTGTTGTATTTTGTTTTGTTTTGTTTTGAGACGGAGTTGTGCTTGGTCATCAGGCTGGAGTGCAGTGGCACGATCTCGGCTCACTGCTACCTTCACCTCCCAGGTTCAAGCAATTCTCCTTCCTCAGCCTCCTGAATAGCAGGGACTACAGGCACGTGCCACCATGCCCAGCTAATTTTTGTATTTTTAGTAAAGATGGGGTTTCACCATGTTGGCCAGGAGGGTCTCGATCTCTTGACCTCATGATCTGCCCCCCTCAGCCTCCCAAAATGCTTGGATTATAGGTGTGAGCCACTGTGCATGTGTTTTATTTCTGGTATTTTCTGTAGCTACAGTTTCAGGTATATTAGTCTTTCTTAACCCTATTCAATGTATTTTTCATCTTAAATGTTATATCTTTCATCTCTAAAATTTAGATTTGTGTCCATTTGTATCTACTTAACTATTTGGACATATGTAATACAGTAATAATAGCAGTTCTAATATTCATACCTGCTAATGCTAATATCTGTGCTAGTTCTAGGTCAGTTTCAATGTTCTTTTTCTCTTTATTATGGGTTATATTATAAGTGAAGAAATGAAGGTTTGCTGTGAGTGTCCATGAAGTAGTGGCAAATTATGTATATAGCACATCTGAGAAGGTGAGAATATAAGAGGAGTTTTCTTTTTTAGAGACCTGAAGTGGCAAGAATGCAAAAAAACACAGGGATATCAAGCCTGGAGCCTCTTACTCAGGCCCCAGAGTTTTAGATCTTGGCTGCCTACTCATGCTGCTAAAGACTTGGCTGCCCACTCAATGCCTGTAAAGTGTGGGTGGTGGAATTGAAGACCATCGCATACAGCTGAATCTCCAAAGACCTAACTCCACCCTTTGCAGAGCTCTTCACCAGGAGGAACAGTGAGATAATTGTCTATCTCTGCCCTCAGTCTGGGGGAGAGGAAAAAAAAGAAATATTTACTCTGATATTTCCTCAGTATAAACCCACACTCACTAGGACTTGGGGGAAAAATTTACAACCTGTCACCCTAAAAATTCAAGAAGAAAATAAAATATAAAGTGATTCAGTAAGCAATTCTTCTCTGTGGAGTAACTGATTGAAATTGTCTAAATTTGACATTTCCTTCTTCACTTGTTTTATTTCTTTTTAAATTTCTGAGTGCAAACCTCTGTTGATTTTCCTTATTCTAAACAATATTTATACTGCACTATTCCTCATTATCTCTCAGGATAGGCCATCTATCTGACCTTTGGGGACTTTTTGAAACTCATGATTTCAACTACTATATACATGGAATATATGTATATACATATTTTGTCCAAATCTCTATTTATATATTTATGATTTATGTCTAACTTGCATTCTAGTTCTCACTCCAAGTCCTTAGATCCTGATGTCTGATGTCTATAATACATCTCTTATTAGTTGTTCAACCCACTAGTATACAGAGAAAATTAAAGTCATTTGATGGTCAACATTTCTTAATGTTGTTACTGTTATAAGATTTCTGCAAGATAAAATATGTTATCAGGAAGACATTAGGTTGCTGAAAGCTCTTGGAGTACTGAGTTCTTTGATTTCAATCCTATCTGCTACTTATGTATATGTGAGAGCTAGAATTCTCTAAGTTGTAAAATTCTGAGCCTCAGCTTTCTCATCTGTAAGTTGGGAATTACAGAAACTACTTCATTTGCTATTGTGAGTGCTAAATCAAATCCTTAATAAAAAATCACTGATATACCTAGTATATATTAGGCCCTCTACAAAAGATAGTGGTGCTCTTCCAGGTATTTTGTGTTTTCAGTTATATTTTTATTACCAGGTAGCCAATTGTGTCTATCTATTAGGATTTTCAAATTACCCTCTTTGAAAGCTTATTTGATTCCTGGTTTTTATAGTTTAGATTTTAGAGTAATTAAGAATATATATTGAGATTAATGTTTTTTCTCCATGGTAATACGTATACCTCTTTCTAACTGGGTAAAAATATACATGTATGACTTTTAAAAATTTTAATAGAATATTTTGGAGTGTCTCTACTCTTAAATCTTGGGGAAACTTTCCATTGACAGTCATGGATATTTTTACCTGCTTGATTTTCCATTCATCTCCTAACCGATTATTTCATAAAAGTCTCTTTATTAAGAAAGACTAAATTCTACCCTCTGACACAAATTAATTATCCATTAATTACATGTTGGAAATGTCATCAACTCTACCTTGCACTAAACTGTCTATGTTTAAATCCTGAAATAGTACTCACATTATATAATCAGTATATGTATATGGAGGTGGAAGCTTTGAAACAAATTTTGGGAAAGACTTTTAGGAGTATGATTTGTATTATATCAGAGGCTTCTTAATGCTTTTTTATGTGTAATGACTTTTATCAAATGATATGATTTAGAAAGATATCTTGCTCCTATTTTTCTTAAGATTTTTCAATCAACTTCCAGTTTCCAATTCTGACTTTTTCTAATAAGTGAACACCTACTGAAGAACATCAGCAATTTTGTGCGTGGAAATTGAACGGGGAAAAGTACCGTTTGCCTCAGCAGGGGAGTATCCCTGACATTCATTGCTTTCCTATATTTTATTGCAAACCAATAATGGATCCAAAAAGTGTTTATTGCAGAGGAGATTATGATTAATTTTTCTGATAAGTGGACAGAAGTATTCCTTTCAACCTCCCTCTGTGCAAGATATAAGAGAAATATTATAATGTTTCTATAAGCAAATATTATATTTTTTTCTTATAGGTTTCTCATTTTTCCTTCAAAATGCTAATAAAATTTATTCCCAATTTATTATTTTAATGACAGTTGGCATTGCCAATATAACACATACTGCAGAGAATTATATTTTAGTTCAATTAAAACTAGTTAAGGAACATCTGTTCAAAAACTTTTTTTAGAAAAAAGAATTATAAACCATTTTCAGTTTTGTTTAACTTCATGAATAATTTCCTTTTTTTGTAATTTTACAGTGGATGTAATTTGAAAGAGTACCTAATGTTTCATTATCAGGAACGTAGTTCATGCCTGAATGAAAAGTTCACATAGTAATCCCACATAGATGCAGAGGACATTCGTTTGGTAATCTGTATTGTCTGGAAGCAGGATATCAGCCAGGAACAGTCATGCATTCACTCACTCATTCAGGGTTTACTATTTGATACGTGCTGTTTATAGTGATGAGAAGGGCAGTCCTGACCTCACCTTAACAGAAACTACAGACAATCAGGTGACAGAATTCAAGTATTTCTGCCCATTCCACATGTATAACCTATGCTCATAAGAGCTCTTAGTCCGAGTCGTATCACTCAAGTGCACTTAATAGACTTGGTAATCAAGCACTTTAGCCCACGGCTGATTAAAGTAAGTCAAACATGAGTGAGATTACTAAATGGTGAAGACATTAAGAAGAAATAAAAGCAATTTAACTGTGAGAGTGGATAGGAAAAACATATACAACGAACTAGGAAAACTCAAAGGAAATTTTGGCCTAAGTTTGCTTCACTTTACATTTCATTTATTCAACTCAAAATACTTTGTCATATTCAATTCTAATTTATTCATTTAACATTTTTTGACTATTCTATGATATGTAATATGCATGGCTCTGGACTTATAAGAAATATATGACCCCTAAATTAAAGGAACATAGAGTATTGTACATATGTACAGGTATCCTCGTTTGTGTGCTTGTATTCAGTGGGGGATGGAGGTGAATAATTAAGAGTATGGGTAGTGGGGTAGGTTTAGGTTTTAAGAGTCAAAACCAATTATGGAGAATACAGGTGATAGAGTATCAAGAGAGAACTTTTTTAACTAAAATACAAGTGAGTTGAGAATAAGGATTAAATCTGAAATTTCTGGTAGAGAAGGTATTAAAACTATAACAAAGGTAGCAGGACACACATGGTATCCATGGAAGGACAGAATGAGGTAGAATCAGGATAAAGATAGAAGACACCTATCTCACTATAATAGCTGAAAGAAGAAAATGGATGAGAATCTGAGAAGACGAAAATAAGTCAGGCAGTGTGAATATTTACATATGGTTCAGCAAGTAGTCAGTATATTTCCTGCCCCACTGTAAGTAGAGTATATTCTCATACCTCATTGATTTTGGCCTTTGCCAAAATCTCCAAAGAGGTATCTTTGGGTGTTCTCAACTTTCTGGCAGCTTTTGGTCTCTGCCATAAAGACAGAGCTTTTGTGCCTTTAGCCTGCCCCCAACCCTCCACCGAAAAAAGATAGATGAAGCAAAGTCACCCCAGCAAAACTGAGCCCCCATGAAAATAGTTACTGAGAATAAATGACAATTCTCATTGCAAATAAATACTTAACTATGGTATAATACTGAATTTGAAAGTGCTGCGTTTTGTACCAATAGCTGATGTATTAATTAGCAGCTAGAATGGGAGTGCTGCATTAATAAACACCTAGAGTGAGTCACATCAGCATTGAGATGGACTACTGGATTATGGGAAAACTCTTAAACTCCTAATGAAGGCTGGATAAATAGTGAGCTGTGGTATGTGATGGCAAAGTGTTTGATAAAACATTTGCCTCTGGCTGACGTGGAAGACAAAACTAATACAGGATGAACTTGTACTTTCAGCAAGGAAGCTTTGAAAAGAATTTTGAAGGCCATGTGTGGTGGCTTGTACCTGTAATCCCAGCACTTTGAGAGGCCAAAGTTGGCTGATAGCTTCAGCCCACGAGTTCGAGACCAACCTGTGCAACACAGTGAAACCCTGTTTCTACAAATATACAAAAAATTAGCTGGGCATAGTGGTGCACACCTGCAGTCCCAGCTACTCAGGAGGCTGAGACAGAAAGATCACCTGAGCCTAGGAGGTCAAGGCTGCAGTGAATTATTATCACAACACTACATTTTGGCCTGGGCAACAGAGTGAGACCTTGTCTCAAAAAAAAAAAAAAAAAAAAAGTAAAATAAAAAGAGTTCTGAAAGCATGAGATAAATGCTACTAGCTGCATTTGGTAAGCTTCTACAGGGAGGAAAATGAGTCTAGAAAAGATCTGGGGTTTGAAATCAAAGATCAGAGGGAAATAGAAAAAAATATAAGTTGCAGGGTTAAAATAAAATCATAACTACTACAACATAGCGTCAGGAAAAAGTCAAAAGTCCAGAGCACTAGATAAGAATGTAAAACCATTCGTTGAGATAACTGAATGAATTAAAGTAGCCTCTAGTACATCATTTGAGCTGAATCAAAGAGCTACTGGAAAACACAAGGATGTGGTCCTAGAGATGTCTGAAATATAAAAAGAATCATAATTATGTCTCAAGAGAAAGAGCAATAAACCTAAAAGTATTAACATAAAGAAAAAAAAAGGAAACTTGCAGTTCTGGCTTTTAGCAGTTGACATTCACTGGCATCAAACACATAGGAAATCTATAGTTTTAAAGAAAGTTGTATTAGCAAAATCACTGTTGTCCTGAAACAAACTAGACGGTGTACTTAAATGTTAAAACACATCAGAGCTACCAACTTTCTACACATAGAAAACAGTCTGAGAAAGCTGCTTAGTCAACAGGAAATATTGCTCCAAAAGCAGTAAGGAGGATTACAGATAAAGAAAGACCTCCCAGAGGTCCTCCTAGTAGCAAGAGTGATAGAGATTGATGAAACAGGCTGTCAATTCCAGGGAGCAAGTCTGTATTGTAATTGAAGAACATCATCTACCCTTAGGGTCAAGGCCTCTGGCAATAGTTTCCCAGCAGGAAATCAGAATTCTGTGGAATATCAACTTCTTCTGCCTCCTATCCTTGTTACAAAATGAAATGTTTACTATAGATATCTTTCCTTGTTTCTCTGTTGTACATTGGGAATGTGGAGAGATTTTTTGTCTTTTTATAGTTCATAAACCTCCGTATCAAGAGGATCTGCACCTGGACAACATGCCCATGATATTTTTGTGTGATGCTGCTGTAAAAGGTAAATCTATTAGTGGACTTGAAATAGAACTACCTGCATTTTGCATGCAGGAGGATATATGAAATATCTGTGAAGAAAAGAGTAGACTTCGATTGCTACATGATTGTTCAGCAAATATTCACTCTCTACCTCCTACTATGGGTAAAGTATACTTCTAAGCTCATTGATTATAGATTTGGCCCTAAGGCCTGCTTTGATCAATTGAACTGGCAATAGAAATAATAGAATGCAAAATCCAAATGCATGCCTTAAGAGTCATCACATTTCTGCAGGCTCCCATTGTAGATTCTGATCTCTATGATGAGAAAACCATGACTCAGGTAACTTCTGCATCTCCAGCCTAGATTCTTGAATGTGACATATGGGACAGAGCAGCCCAAGCTGATCCATACATAAGCAGCCTTTCTAATGAGTCTTTAGAATAGCTATAGCTGACCTATAGACATGCATGCATGAGAGTAATTGAATACTGCTGCCTGCCACTGTGTTTTGCGGGTGTTTCATTATGCAGCAATAGCTCACAAAGATAGGCAGGAAAACCTACTTAGATTGGTGCAAAAGTAATTGTGGTTTTGCCATATAGTTCTGTAAGAAGTAAGGGATATAGATATCTGTGCTGAGTAGCAGGAAAAGTGGTGTGATATGGACCATGATTTTGTTACAGGGCTCTTCCTCAGTTCAGCTAAAGATGGGGTCCTTGTCTGTCTCAGGGCCATGGAAATTCTAGCTCGCAGAGAGTCTGAAGGGTGAGTAAAGCAGGATTTTATTGTGGGAAAAGGGGAAAAAAGGGTGGGGGTAAATGGGATCCTCCGCAAGGCCAGGGTCCCTGCTAGAGCACTTCCCTCCCGCCGCCTGAGGTCCAGGTTCCACACAGGAAGAGGAGGGGCCAGGCTTTTCCCCAATGCAAAGGGTGTGAACTGAAGCTCCACCTCAGTGTAAACTCTTCCCAGTGCACAAGCCCATTAGAGTTTTTCCAGGGACTGTCTCCCACCTGGCTGTCTCAATCAGAGTACTGAATTATTTTAAAAGTGGTTATAAGAGGTGGCAAAAAGAAGCAACACGATAAAAGAATCTAGGGGAGTGTTGGGAAGAAGTTTTATTTTTTATTTTTTCTGGGTAGAAGAATGCTGCCACTTTCTTGTAAATTTCCAAAAGGAATCCTTCTTTTATTCTATACTTTCTTGTCATTTCAGACATTTCATGTACTTATTTCTTTACACTGAGATCTTCGAACTCTTCCTCTCATAATTACAAACCTATTTAAATGTACTCTTCAAAAATTAAAAAAAAAAAAACTATACATGTATGTATAAACAGCAAGAACACCAAAAGAAAAAAAATATTATTACCCTGTTAAGGTTATCATATCCAGGCCTTCTGTTTATCAATTCATTACAGCTTCTTGTATTTACATGTATGCTTCATGTCCTGATGCCTTAATTTAAGCAGATTCTATGGATTTTTATTTTTCTTCTTATCTACCTCTCTCTACATTCTTTTTACCCTTTTATTTTAGATGACACATAATAATTTTATATAAATATGGGATACAGTGAGAAATGTTGTATACATTTATACAATGTATAATGATCAAGTCTGAGTAACTAGCATATACATCACCTCAAATATTTATCATTTCTTTGTGTCATGCATGCTCCAAATCCTCTCCTCCAGCTTTTTGAAAATATACAGTAAATTATAGCTAACCATATTCACTCTACATTGCTGCAGAACACCAAAATTCATTCCTCCTATCTAGCAACAATTTTATATCCACAAAGCAACTTTGTTTCATATTGCTCTCTTTTCCCATTCCCCACCTTTAATACCCACAAATCGACTCCCTACTTCCATGAACTCAAATTACTTTTTAGCTTCCACATGTGAGTGAGAAGAAGCAGTATTTATTTTTCTGTGCCTCACTTACTGTCCTTAATATAATGACTCCAAGCTCATCCTTGTTGCCACAAATGACAGAATTCCATTCTTTTTTATGGCGGAATAGTATTCCATTGTTTTTATATACCACATTTTCTTAGCTTTTACATTTTTTAGTTTTTTGAGAAAACTCCATGCTGTATTCCATGAATGCTGTACTAATTTACATTCCCAACAACTGTGTGTAAGTTTTCTTTTATCCACATGATAGCCAACATCTGTTACTCTTTGTCTTTTTGATAACAGCCATTCTAACCGGGGTGAGATGCTATCTCGTGATTTTGATCTGCATTTTCCTGATGATTAATGATGTTGCACTATTTTTTCATATATTTATTGGCCATTTTATACCTTTTTTTGAGACATAGTCCTGCTCTGTTGCCCAGGCTGGAGTGCAGTGGGATGATCACAGCTCACTGCAGCCTTGATCTCCAAAGTTCAAGTGATCTTCCTACCTCAAACTCCTGAGTAGCTGGGATCACAGGTGCACACCACCACACCTGGTTAAATTTTTTTAAATTTTTGTAGAGACAAGGTTTCACTGTGTTGCCTAGCCTAGTTTTGAACTCCTGGGCTGGAGAGATCCCCCTGCCTCAGCCTCCCAAAGTGCTGAGATTACAGGCATGAGCCATTATGCCCAGCCTATATATTTTCTTTTGAAAAATGTTGATTTGGTTTCTTTGCCCACTTTTTAATAGGATTATCTACTTTTCCTGTTGAATTGTTTGCGTTATTTGCATATTCTGCATATTTGTTCCTTGTTGGATAAATAGTTTGCAAATATTTCCTCCTATTCTACAGGCTGTCACTTCACTCTGTTGATTGTTTCCTTTTTTGGGTCCATGGATGAATCTGGAAACCATCATTCTCAGCAAACTAACACAGGAACAGAAAACCAAACAGTGCATGTTCTCACTCATAAGTGGGAGTTGAACAATGAGAACACATGGACACAGGGAGGGCACCATCACACACTGGAGTCTGTCAGGGGGTGAGAGGTAAGGGGAGGGAGAATAAAAGAATCTAGGGGAGTGTTGGGAAGAAGTTTTATTTTTTATTTTTTCTGGGTAGAAGAATGCTGCCACTTTCTTGTAAATTTCCAAAAGGAATCCTTCTTTTATTCTATACTTTCTTGTCATTTCAGACATTTCATGTACTTATTTCTTTACACTGAGATCTTCGAACTCTTCCTCTCATAATTACAAACCTATTTAAATGTACTCTTCAAAAATTAAAAAAAAAAAAACTATACATGTATGTATAAACAGCAAGAACACCAATTAGGAAAAATACCTAATGCATGTGGGGCTTAAAACCTAGAGGAAGGGTTGATAGGTGCACCAAACCACCATGGCACATGTATACCTATGTAACAAACCTGCACATTTTGCACATGTATCCCAGAACTTAAAGTATCATCAAAAAAAAATCATGTCATCTTCAAGGAGGGACTATTTTACTTTCTCTTTCCCAATTTGCATGCCTTTTATATTTTTCTCTTGCCTAATTGCTCCGGCTAGAACTTACAGCAATGTGTTAAATAGGAGTAGTGAAAATAGGCATCCTTGTCTTAATCCAGTTCTTAGAAAAAAGGCTTTCAACTTGTCCCCATTCAGTATTATATTAATTGTGGGTCTGTCACATTTGTCCTTTATTACATTGAACTATGTCCCTTCTATGCCTAAATTGTTGAGAGGTTTTATTATGAATAAAATTGATAAAATTACATTTTATCAAATAATTTTTCTATATCTATTGAGATGATCATATAGTTTTTGTCCTTCATTCTGCTGATGTGCTGTTGGCAGCCAAAAATTGAGGGTCGTGATCAACTCAGTATACCACTGGAGGCTATATGAATAAGCAGCTAACTGTTTCTCATAAATGCAGAATGTTGGCAAACTGACAGACTGCCTCTGCCGCCCAGAAGGACTGCTGAGGGCAGTCATGACCCAGGCACAAGTGTTTCTTATGATTAGGTATAATTGAAGCTTGTTAGTCATAATGCGAACTTGTGGTCAATCAATCATCTGACCATTACCTCCTCCTCCCTGCTCTTTCTACCTAATAAATAAGAAGGGCTGTGGAAGCTCGAGGGGCTGCCTTTTCTCACTAGAAGCAGGGAGCTCTCTTCTTCTTCCCTGATTGCCCTTCCTTTAAAACAGTTTCTTTTGTCTTAAGTTTTCATTTCTACATTCATCCCTTCGTTCAGTCTTGTAATGATGGTCCCAAGCAGCAACAGCATTAACTGCTGTAACTGCGGTCTCAAGTAGTAACTGTGGCACTCAGCCAAAATGTGCTGTATCACATTTACGTATGTTAAAATATCTATGTATCTCTGGGATAAATCCCACTTGATCTTGGTGTATTATCTTTTTAATGTGTCATGAGATTCAATTTTCTATTTCTTCCTAATCCAATCTTGGTAGGTTGGATGTCTCCACAACTGTATACATACTTTTGTAGATTTTTCAATTTCTTAGCATATAATTGTTCATAATAGTTGCTAATCTTCCTTTGTGTTTCTGTAGTATCTTCTGTCTCTTTTTCATTCTTGATTTTATTTATCTTGGTCTTCTCTCCCTCTCTTTGTTTTTTGGATAGTCCATCTAGAATTTTATGAATGTTTTAAATCATTTTAAAACCCAGCTTTTTGTTTTCTTGATCTTTTGTTATTAGTATTTAATTCTCTACTTTGTTTAGTCCTGCCCTAATCTTTATTCTTTCCTTCTACTAATCTCAGGTTTGGTATGTTCTTGCTTTTCTACTACTTCAATATGCATAATGAGGTTGTTATTTTAAATTTTCTCTCTTTTTTTGTGACAAGGTCTTGCACTGTTGCTCAGGGTGGAGTGCAGTGGAACAATCATAACTCATTGTCATTGTAATCTCAAACCCCTGGGCTCAAGCAATTCTCCCACCTCATCCTCCAGAATAGCTAGAAATACAGGCACACAGCACCATGCCTAGGTTTTTTGTTTGTTTGTTTTGCTATTCTTTTTGTTTTGTTTTGTTTTGTTTTGTTTTTTTGTAAAGATTAAGTCTCACTATATTTTCTTGGGTGCTCTCAAACTCCTGGCTTCAAGAAATCCTCCTACCTTGGCTTCCCAAAGTACTGGAATTAGAGGCATAAGCCACCACATCCAGGTCTGCTACTTTTTTTAATGTAGGTGTTTATAGATATAAACTTTCCTCTTAGCACTGCTTTCGGTGTGTCCCATAGGTTTCAGTTTGTTGTGATTTCACTTATGTTTGTTTCAAGAATGTTTTAAAAATTTTTTCTTGGCTGGGTGTGGTGGTTCACGCCTGTAATCCTAGCACTTTGGGAGGCCGAGGCAGGTGCATCACAAGGTCAGGAGATCGAGACCATCCTGTCTAACACAGTGAAACCCTGTCTCTACTAAAAATACAAAAAATTAGCTGGGCATGGTAGTGGGTGCCTGTAGTCCCAGCAACTCGGGAGGCTGAGGCATGAGAATGGCATGAACCTGGGAGGCAGAGCTTGCAGTGAGCTGACATCACGCCACTGCACTCCAGCCTGTGAGACAGAGTGAGCAGAGTGAGACTCCTTCTCAAAAAAAGAGAAAAGAAATTCATTAATTTCTTTATATACCCAATGGTTATTCTGAAGCATGTTGTTTAATTTTCGTGTACTTGTATCATTTCCAAGTTCCCCTTGTTATTGATAACTACTTTTGTTTCCATTCTCGGCTGAGAAGATAATTGCTATGATTTTGAATTTTAAAAATTTGTTGAGACTTTTTTGGTGGCCTAACATACAGTTTATCTTAGACAATGTTTCATGTGCTGATGAAAAGAATGTGTTCTCTGCAGCTGTTTGATGAAATGTTCTGTAAATATCTGTTAGGTCCTTCTAGTCTATAATGAAGATTAAATCTAATGTTTCTTTATTAATTTTCTGTCTAGAGATTATCTGTTCACAGCTAAAAGTTGGGTATTGGGTTCCACAATTATTATTGTATTGCGATCTATCTCTCTTTAGCTCTGATACTTTTTCTTCACGCAGTTAAGTGGATATATTTTTAGAATTGCCATATGCTTTTGGTACATCCATTTATTTATCATTATGTAATGACTTTCTTTGCCTCTTTTTATGTTTACTGCCTTGAAATCTATCTTAACTGAGTATAGATACTCTGACATCTTTTGGTTTGTTTACTTTGAATATTGTTTTCATTCTTTCACTTTCAGTCTTTATGTGTCTTTATAGGCAGTTTCTATTAGGCACATATAGTTGGATCTTCTTTTTTTCTTTTGTCCATTCAGCCATTTCATATATATTTATTTGGGAATTTTAATTATTTTCATTAAAGATGATTAATGTTAGATGAGAAGAGACACTCCTGTCATTTTGTTAACTGTTTTCTGATTATTTTGTATATTTATTACTTTATTATTTACTTTTATAATTTGGTGGGGCTTTTTGGTAGTGATTGCATTTGATTCTTTCTTCTTTCTCATTTGTGTATCTGATCTATTATTAAGTTACATACTTTTGTAGAAAATATTCTTCAGAACTGGTCTAGTAGTGATAAATTCCTGCAGTTTATTTGTCTGGGTAAGACTTTATTTCTCCTTCATTTCTGAAAGGTAGCTTTGCTGGGTATTGTATTCTATTTTTTGTTTTGTACTTTTTGTTTGTTTGTTTTGGCACTTCAAATGTATCATTTCATTTTCTTCTGGTTCATAAGGTTACTGCTGAGAAGTCTGCTGTTAGTCTGATGGGAATTCCTTTACACGTGACTTGATGCTTTTCTATTGATGTTTTTGAGAATTTTCTCTTTGTCATTGACTTTTAACCATTTGACTATAATGTATGTGCCTTGGAGACAGACTTTTTTTTTTTTTTTTTTTAATTAAGTGTATTTCAGGATGTTCTAGCTTCCTATATCTGGATGTTTATATCTCTCAAAATGCTTGGGAAGTTTTCAGCTACTTTTTCATTAGGTTTTTTTACACCTTTGTCCATTTAGTTTCCTTCTGGGATTCCAGATATTAAAATATTTGTTCACTCTATGGTGCCCCATATATCATGTACACTTTTTTCATTCTTTTTTATATAGTCTTTATTTATTTTTTCCTGAGTTATTTCAAAAGTTCTGTCTTTAAGTTAAGAAATTATTTTCATCTACTTGATCTACTCTACTACTGAAGTTTTGATTATATATTTTTTTATTTCATTCATTGAATTCTTTAGTTCCAGAATTTGTTTGGTTCTTTTTTTGCAGCATCTATCTCTTATCTTGAGTTTCTCATCAGGATCATAAATTGTTTTGTTTTGCTTCTTAATTTATTTGTATTACTTATCTGTGTTCTCTTGTATATTGCTGAGTTTTCTTAACATTATTTTTTATGCATTCTTTTTCAGATCTTTCACAAATTTCTTTTACTCTGAGGTTTGTTACTGAAAAATTATTACATTCCTTTAGAGGTGTCAGGTTTCTTTGCTTTTTCATGTTTTTTGTGTCCTTATGTTGATATCTGCACATCTAGTGTAACAGTCAATTTTTCAACTTTATGGATTGAATTTTATAAAATTTAAAAAGAAAATTTAGGTGTATTCATAGTGTTGTATAGGTGTATTTATAATGTTGTATAGGTGTATTTATAGTGTTGGCTAAGCAGGATCCTTCACCTTTGATTCTTGATGGGCACCATAGTGTAGTCTTCACATGATTTCTTCATCTATAATCAAAGTCAGTGATATCTGTGTGTTCTGCAGTGGCTTAGGCTGCAGTTGTCAGTGGAGGTTGCAGCAAGGCTTTGTTGGAGATTGGGAGATCAACCATTTCAGTTCTCACACTCACAGGCAGTTTATGGGGGTTTTGTGGTGGCAGGGCTGCTGTCAGTGGAAGTGGTCCTAGGCAGATGACTTTGAAGTCCTGGGGAAAATGTGCTTCAGCTCTGTTTCTCCTTGGGGAAGTCTTTCTGGTGTGATGTACCTCCTTTTCCCCTGGTGTAGCACATTGCATGAGCTAGATTTCTGGGGACCTAGTCACACCAGTGAGTCCAGCTCATGTCATGATGCTGAGTCCTAGAGGTGGACATGGAGAATATCAGCATGGCTCTAGGGGTGTGGAGATCATATGGCTGTTGAGCCCCAGAACAGTATGTGATCTATTGGGGGCTGGAGTCTCAAAATGATGCCATGCTGCATGTTAGTAGGACCCAGTGTGAATTTCCTCTCTGTATCTCTTTAGCCACATGAACTCCAGGCAGCTCTGTATACTAGAATCAGAGCCTGTAATTGCCAAATGTCTCTCCTGTTGGTGGGACTGCAGGTGCCCATGTTGGAAATAGACTACTGAGGATCTCTTATATTTTCTCTGTGTTAGGGAGTTCCTCCTGGCTCACAGCTAATTCTGGCTGGACCACTGCCTTATTCACTTCCTTCCCCTGTGTGCCTCAGAAGTTCCCTATTACTTCCATACAGAATTCCAGTGTTCTACCTTAGATGCTGTATTTAACATTTGCTTATATACTGCATTTTGGTCCTGCTTTGTGGAGGAGGCAAGTGTCAGGTGCCTCCACCTAACTATCTTGATAATGTCCTCTCTACATTTTTGTACCTGGCAACCCATCCAATTGTATTGTTTTGATGCCTTCAGACTATGTATTTTATGGTTTCTTTTCGTTCTGCATTTCAGCTTAACTCTTTTCACCTTCTCCATCGTAGATATGATTTATTTACACTTTTTTGAAATTTTTTGTGTGTATTGTTTTCTGCTTGTGTTGGAATCTTATATACTTTAAAACACTACATAAGTTTATTAAGGGCACTATGTCTTTCTCATTTTCTAACTCCCTCTGAACTTATTTTACTGTCTTGCATATAAATAATCAGTAAACATATTTGTATTCACTACCACACAATAAATTTTTTAAAATACCCGATTATGGCCATTTAGGGTATGGAATGTTTTTTGAGATCCCTTGATATCACTATTATCTTAACTAAAGAAAAACAAACTAGTGCATGCAATGATATCTCTTATGAACCAAGAATAAGTTAAATATTAAGTGGACTTAAGTGAGAAAGTAGAATATATGGTAAATTAATTGGTCTGAATTGTTTCAACAAGCTACATTTTGATATTAAAAGCAGATAAACCATATCTGAAAGTATTTATTATAGATACTTATCAAGTTGGAGTCATAAAATTTTGCTGTACTAAATGTAAAATTTACCAAGTAACTTCCTGCTTATTCTACATGCAGAGGTGTAAATTACTCATTATCAGAGAAGATCTTTCTTGACTATTGAGTCGTTTCACAGCTTTTGACAATCTGTATCATTGACTCCTAAGGAAAATAAGGCATGAAGAATGCATTGTTGTCTAACCAAAAACATCATCCATAGCACTTGTCAATCTTAGAAGAATTCCTTGAAGGAAAATTAATATACTTAGGCAAAATATCTTTGGGGGTTCCAATTTCATTGATAAGGTGTATATATATTTTTTAATGATTTAAAAAACCAGGTGGCTTATACTTTTAACAAAAATAATGGTTTTGAAAACTAATCTACATGTAGGGAACTAAATAAATTCCAGAAGAGAGTGTTAATATTACAACCTTCTCTGAGTAAAAAGAATCATGTTCAGTTTTTTAAAAATTACCATGAAGTGAAAACAAGGTAAGATATAGTAGAAAATATTAGATGAAAAATCTAATTGCTGCTTCAGTTAGAGTGAATAATTCTTATTTATTCACAATAATTTTTGAACATTACTGAGAATACAAAATAGTTTGTATATCTTTTAAAATATATTTCTGTACAATGTTTTTAAATAAATGTCTATATAATTACTGATATGGTTTGGCCATGTCCCTACCCTAATCTCAGTTGGTTGTAGCTCCCATAATTCCCACATGTTGTAAGAGAGACCTGGTGGGAGATAATTGAAGCACGGAGCAGTTTTCCCCATACTGCTCTCATAGTAGTGAATAAGTCTCACAAGATCTGATGGTTTTATAAGGGGTTTCTCTTTTACTTGGCTCTCATTCTCTTTGCCTACTGACATGTGAGACATGACTTTGCTCCTTCTTGCTTTCTGCCATGATTGTGAGGCCTTTCAACCATGTAGAACTGTGAGTCGATTAAACCTCTTTCCTTTATAAATTACCCAGTCTTGAGTATATCTTCATTAGCAGCATGAAAACAAAGATATATTACTAAAATTCTATTTTCTTGGCTTGTCTGAATTGCCGAAGACTTTTCACTTCTAAAGGTTTTATAAATTTGTTCTATAATATTGAAGAGGAGAAAAGGGATATAAAGTGGTTATAGTCAATAATTTTCAGGATGTTCACTTTTGTGATTCTTACGTGCAGTGTCATTTGTATAACTTGTTTCAAGACATCACACAATTGCCCAATTGCCTAACAGTTTCTAATTTTTTTTACCTAATAAATTTCAGTTAACTTTCCTTTTTATTAAGAATTTGAGATTAGAAAAGTCCTACTTTTAGCATGAAAATATTAGTAAAAGACTTTTTAATCTCAATTTTACTTTTTCCACTATTTTTCTCTATAGCGATAGGTCTAAGAATGATAATACTTGTTATATAAAAGGAAAATTGATCCTTTTACATCTTTGGTCCATTTTAAAAATAATGGGAATTCCATTTCTTAGAGAAACACTCAGTTTTCTAGGCTTTCCTTGAAAGGTTGAAATGAAAATATCTCATTCCTTAAGAAGGCAGACTATGGACATCCTGAAGTAACTATTTAATTGCCAGTTGTAACTTGGAGTTCTCTTTTAATAATCTTTAAAAGATTGCTGGGGGTTTACAAAACAATTATGCAGGACACAAGGACTTCAAATGTGAGTCTCAATGATTAAATATAACAATGCTTATTCTACAGTACA
Source organism: Colobus angolensis palliatus (assembly GCF_000951035.1). Classification (NCBI taxonomy): domain Eukaryota; kingdom Metazoa; phylum Chordata; class Mammalia; order Primates; family Cercopithecidae; genus Colobus; species Colobus angolensis. Next base: position 8,285,188 of record NW_012113475.1, on the reverse strand, counting down.
TCCCTACTTTACATACATATTAATATTGTGGGTTAAATAATAACCTCTTGTGTAATGACAGCATATTGAAGTTATCTCACTAGGCCACTATAGGAAGGGAGATCATTCTTGCCTTTCTGAGTGACTTTACTCTTTATAATATCTTATTGCTATGCCTTTTAATATATCATATTGGTATACTCTATATTGGAAGATTGGATTTTAATAATTGCATAACTGTTTCTTGCATCAGTAACCATCAAAATCACATTTTAGTGAATAATCTCTACTATTTATTATAATTTCATGTGTAATTTTCTATGTTTCGTTCAACTTCTAATTTCTGTATAGATTGTGAGGTCCAGAAAACTTTCTTGTTTCTCAAGTTTTGGTAGTAATCAAGTTGTAAGAAAGAAGTTTTGTTAAAATTACTCAGATTTAATTTCTTCCCAATGAAAAAATCCATGGGTAGGAGTGACAAACAAGCTTCGTACCTAATCTAAGAAGAATAATTTGTTTATGACATATTAAAATGGAAACAGCTACCTTGAAGACTCATCTTCTTTGTTTTTCTCATCCCATTTTGTCTTTGTCCTTTAATATGTAGCATCCAGTCAACTGTATGTTGTAGGAATTACATACTGTATTTCTGCCTGTCTCCCATTACCCATGGTTATGTGTTAAGTGTTATTGCCAGCTCAGTATTTACCTTCCTGTAACATTACTATGAATATTAATACTTTGAAATGTCCTCAGTAGGAAATGGACATTTCTTCCTATCATGATTTGTTAGTAAAGAGAAATGCTAACTGCAGAAGATAATAATTGTTTTCTCCTGTAGTGTAGGGGTGAAAAGGTCTGATACTACTTCCTTACCCATCTCAAGGTCATCCATGGCTGACACTCTTATAACAAAAGACAGATTAACAAAAGAAAAATATAATACATTTATTCCACAAAGTTTTATGAGACATGGGAGCTTTCATAAATGAAAATCCCCAAACCCAGGGAAAACTGTACTTTTACACTGAGTCTCAATGAAAAATGGACAGCCATGTAGACATGGGATTGAACATAAAGGGAATGATCTAATGGCAGTAAATTGGTGGGAAGTTATTAAGGCCTGTTTGTTCAGATTCTTCTTGGCCTCTGTAGCATTCCGCTACCATCACCCCTTATCTTGGGTATAGGGCAGGACCCTTCCAGAATGAGGCTCTATGGTCTTTTGGAGGATGTAAGTCAGACACTAACCTTGCTAGGCTTTATGCTTTCAGTCTTTATATAATTTAGGTTTTAGGCTATGAGGAAATAGAGTTCTAGTTTCTAGGGTCCACCTTGGAAAAGAGGTATGCCCATTTCTGTGACCAGCTTTAGGGTGCAAAACAATGAAAGATACAAGTAGAGGTGAATAATTTTAAGAGGATTTCTTGCTTCTGAGGACTTTCAATACCCTTCAGTTCAAAGTACTCTGCATGCCAAAGTGCCATACTTTTTAGTATGATGATTTGAGTCCCAACAGTAATCAATTCCCAATCTTTGGGATCCATTTGCTGATCTGCTGCACGGCAGAGGATAGTTATCAGAAAAGTTACTTAACCTATATTTCTTTGGTTTTCTTGTCTATAAAACATGAATAATAAAGATACCTTTTTATAGAATATTTGAGGATTAAATAGAACATTTGTGTTAGTCCATTTTTATACTGCCATGAAGAAATACACAAGACTGGGTAATTTATAAAGAACAAAAGATTTCATGGACTCACATGGCTGGGGAAGCCTCACAATCATGGTGGAAAGTGAAGGAAGAGCAAAGTACATGGCAGCAAGCAAGAAGACATGTGTAAGGGAACTGCCCTTTATAAAACTGTCAGGTCTGCTCACACCTGTAATTCCAGCACTTTGAGAGGCCAAAGTGGGCGGATCATGAGGTCAAGAGATCGAGACCATCCTGGCCAACATGGTAAAGCCCCATCTCTACTAAAAATACAAAAATTAGCTGGGCATAGTGGTGCGTGCCTATAGTCCCAGATGATCTGGAGGCTAAGGCAGGAGAATAGCTTGAACCTGGGAGGTGGAGGTTACAGTGAGCTGAGATCTCACCATTTCACTCCAACCTGGTGACAGAGTGAGACTCCATCTCAAAAAAAATAAAATAAAATAAAACCATCAAGTCTTGTGATAATTACTCTATCATGAGAACAGCATGGGAAAACCCAACCCCATGATTCAATGATCTCTCACTGGGTCTCTCCCACAATATGTGGGGGTTATGAGAGCTACAATTCAAGATGAGATTTAGATGGAGACACAGCCAAACCATATTAACAATATACAGGAATTGCTTGGAACACCCTCCCGTGACTTCATCAGAAGAGTGGTTGTTATTGAAACTGTTCCAAAAGAGTTAAAGAAAGTAATGCTAACAGAAATGTTTGAGTTTACAGGACAGCAAATAAGAAAAGAAACAACTTGCTAAAATGCTGAAATTCCTTTCACTTGTAAGATAACAAAACTGGCTAAAATCCATTGGAACCGATATGGCCAACTGGAGTTTGCACAGAACAAGCTTGCTGACATCACAGTGTGAATTTCCACTGCCTGTTTTATACTGACTGATCCCTAAATTGCACCTGTGATCCATGAGGTAAATATAAAGAGATAACTATGCATGCCTGAGGACTTTTGAGACGTCCCCTTTTCTTCCATCGATCACCTACTAATCCCCCCAGTCACCCCCTAAACCTTTTCTAATAAAATTACTGCCTTAATACCAGCACAGGGAGACACATTTGAGTTGGGCTCCTGTCTCTTTGATGGTTGACCTGCAATGAAGACCCTTTTATTTCTCAAAAACCCAGTGTCGTAGTATTGGCTTCAAGCACTTCCAGCAGCAAGCCCCTTTTACTCTGTAACATTACTATGTAATCAACTGATTTTTGATACATAAGATGTTTAATTGTGCAAATTAGTGTCTTGTAACACCAGCCAGTATTTCTTCATAGCTCATTTTAGATGACTACAAAAGTTAAGCAGTTTGAAACATGATATGGTTGTACAGCAGGCCAAGTCTCACTAACAGCTGAACAGGCTGGCCTCCATGACAACTGTTTCAGCACTGACTGCGTGGTTAAGTTCAATATTAAAAGCTAATAGAGCCACAGCCCTCATACAAAGGCTAAATGTAACAAAAGCCCACCAAGAATTTTGCCTAAGCTTTTCCTGGACCTTAAAGCATTACAAGATAATGAAGGAATTCTTAACAGGACCTGCTTAGGATTAAACAAGTCTTACTGGGAGTCTGAAGGAACTCCCCAGACCTCCATAAACAAGTTTTATTGGGGTCTAAAGGAACTCCCCAAACCTCCATGATTTAGCAGGAGACAAGATAAGGGTAATCATCCCAGCACCTGAGCTCATCTAGATTAAGTAAATTTACTGAGTTTCCACAGGAAAGTCTTCAGGACTCAGACCTTATAGACCAGAAGAAGTTAATCATTTATATCTTTAGATGAATACACACTTACACATCGACATATAACATAGAAGGTATAAAAACTCTGGAAAACTTTGTAATTTTGAGTTGGTCTGGTGATGTTTTCCCAGCCTTCTCCCTGTACCTGGTTACAGAAATAAACTCTCTTATTTCCCATTTCATCTGCATTTTATTATTGGGCTGTAAGAATAAGCAACCTGACCCTAGGTTCAGTCTGGGAACAGTTGGAGACTAATTTTAAAAATTTCTACTTATCAATGTAGAAAAATAAAATCTTACTCCACAGTATTTAATAACCAATTAAATTAGAAAGTAATATTTTAAAAAATTTTCACTAAATGACAGAAACAAGGCACCATTTACAGTTTTGCTGGTAAGTTTGAACAGATTGGAATTCTACTTGTAGTATGTGGTCTTCCTTCTGATAACAAGCATATAATCTGTATAAAATATAACTACTTGAAAAAACTCTGAAAAGTGAACAAAAGCAGCAAGATTTTGGGGGGACATTATAACTTCAGAGAACAGACCCACATGGGTTAGTCACTCATTTAGATATAGTCTGTAATAGCTTTTAGCATTATTTATCGAAAATAGTGATATTTGCATGTACTCTCCATGTGATTCTCCCAGAGACTCTGCCATTAAAGCTAATTTGTGGTAGGATTATGTATATGACAAAATAATATAAAGGACTCTGGCTGAAACTCCATATTGGGCTCCCTGGTTCTGAAGTGTTCTGTACACTTTGGTCAGTCCTTATATGAGAAACTGTGTCTTGACAAAGCCCTTACAGACAGAGGAGACTAGAAACCTGAACTTGGCTCCTCTGATCCCCTTGCTGTAAGACCGCCTTTGACTATGATTCATGTTCTTATTTTAATTCATTGCTATATTGTATTATATTCCTTCAATTAACTATGGATTTGGAAGCACCATATATTGGGTCCTGTAACTTTTAGTCATTGAGCACTGTTTATCTGTCATTGATAGTGCATATGGTATGTTTATTGAGATAGAGTTATAAATACATAATTTTAAAAAGACAATTATGATGGCAACTAATTTGTCATGGAACTATACTCACTTGATAAAAAACATTAACTAACATTGTTTGCTTTCACCAATGGAAGGTTACAATGAATGATTACAAGTAAGGGTCTCTGCTATGCTGTACTTGCACTACTAGATATCTCAATAACACCACATTGACCTTCTATAAAATCACTTTTTCTTAGTCAACATATAGTAATCTATATTTTAGAATAGTAATTTTCAATTTCCTTGTGCATCACAATGTCTTATATCAAATATTGAAAAATTATTAACAAATTAATATTTAAGATGGACTTGCAAAAGACCCTTCATTTTGATAATATATACAGACACTGTGAAACATAGTAATTTGGCATTTTGGTTATTTTATTTTATATTTCACAGTTATTGATAAAATTAAATTATTAATGTATCCAATTAGATTTCATCTTTCATCGTGATTGTCCCTGATAATATGTGCCTTGCCATTGTACCATAATATTCGTAAGTGACCAGCAGGGTATAAAAACCCCAGCTGAGATTTCATTTTGGGGCCTGCTTCTAAGGTGTTTTGTTTTAAGTAATAAACACCCTATATTGCTAGTTCTTGATCTTACAGGGAATTCGCATTATTACAGAGGGAGGTAAGAAATCCTGGAGAATTTTCCCCCTAATATGGGACCTTGGTATGCTGATTATCTTAAACTGAAGGTCCTTGAAGGGCAGCAGGTGCTAGAAAAAAAACTTTACTCTGAAGTTCTTTTTCTATCTTAAGACTTGACTCAGCAATTGCCTTTCATCACCTCCCTGAACAGAAAAGAATATTGAGCAATGTAACCACACCTGGATAGACTTTTTCACAAGATAATGTCTGCCTCTGGGGCTTATTCAAATTCCAAAGAAAATAATTTGCAAACTATTGTTTTGTCTTAGGGGTGGCGGTACTCATTTACAGTTCCTGCATCACTTTTCTCTCTCTAAGAAAAAAGATATTTAAGCTTCAACCACCTGACCTTTATACAAGTTTTTATATTTTTTTGTATAGCTTCTATGCTCATGCAGGTAAAGGAGATTGTTATGCTTTTCTCTTGTAATCTGTTCTTTGTCATAGTGGTGTCAGCAATTACCCTTATGTTAGGGAGGAAAAGGATCACCCCTTTCTGTCTCTACAGATGATAACTGTAATTCCCATCTGATGTCTCCAGAATTTGGACTCTTTGCTGTTAAAGCAGACTTTAGCTGTAATGCATATCCTTACTTTAATGCATTTTCTATATTGTATCCTTTTGTTGTAATGAAATAAATTTGCCAGCTTTGTTATATTGGGTTGATCATGGCTCACTGCAGCCTCATCCAGCCTCATCCTTCTGAGCTCAAGCAATCCTTTCACCTCAGCCTCTGAAGTAGCTGGGGCCACAGGCACACACCAGCACGCCCAGCTAATTATTATTTCTTTTGGAGTTAGGGTGTCACTATATTGCCCAGACTCGTTTTGAACTCCTGGTCTCAAGTGATCGTCTCATCTCAGCCTCCCAAAGTGGTAGGATAACAGGTGTGAACCATCATGTCCAGCCTATGAGTACTTCTTTGACACTGAACTCTCTTTAACTGCAATCATTGGTGTAAAAACCCACACCTTTTCTTTCTCTAAAGAATCAGAAAACACTTTCAGGAATCCACATCCCCTGAAATTTGTGAGGGGGAATCCAATTCTGTGTACAGAGTTTGCCTATATCTATGTGGGATTCCTGAACTACACATGTTGGGGACAGACTGCAAAAAGAACAGTTAATGGAAATAATGAATTGAATGGAGTTTTGAGCCACTGCACAAAGCATAGTTTACAGCTTTAATCCAATCAAGTTAAATGCTCAATAAAATAATAGCAACTTCTGCTATTTTCCTCTGACTAACCTCTATTATTCAGAGACAGATAACAGAAACTAGAGTCTGCAAAGTATAAGATTACTTACAATGACCAGAATATCATACAATATAGCACTGTAATTCTATAAACAATGAGCTAGAAAAATGTGTCCTATTTTCAAAAGAAAAAAAATAGTGTAGACCTATCTTAATATGATCTAGATGTTGGAATTGGCAAACAAGGACTTTCGTGCAATCATTATAACCATGCTAATGAGACAAAGAAAAATGTGCTTGAATGAATGACTGAAAAGATAGGAAGCAGCATAAGAAAGTTAGAAACTAGGGGGTGGAGCAAGATGGCCAAAAAAACAAAAGGACTCCTATCAATAGTTTTCCCCACAGGAACACCAAATTTAACAATTATCTATACCAAAATAATCACCTTCACAAGAACCAAAAGTCAGATGAGCACTCAGAATAACTGGTTTTAACTTAATATTGATGAAAGAGATACTGAAAAGGACAGGAAAGAAAGTTGTAAATCACTGACACCACTCTTTCCCCATCCTCTAGCAGTAGCCACATTGCATGGAAAGAGAATCTGTGCACTTGGAAAAGGGAGAGCGCAGCAACTGTGAGACTTTGCATTGAACTCAGTGCTGCCTTGTCACAACAGAAAGCCAAACCAGGCTAAACTCAGCTGATATTCACCCACGGAGGGAGCATTTAGATCAGCCAAGGGGAAATTGCCAATTGCAGTGGTCAGAACTTGAGTTCTGGCAAGTCTTGCTCCTGTGAGCTCAAGTGCTGGGGCTCTAACAAAACTTGAAAGGCAGTCACAGACACAAAGACTGTAACTCCTAGGCAAGTCCTAGTACTGAGCTGCTCCCAGAGCTAGTAGACACTGGGGACACATGACCTACTGAGACAATAGCCAGTGCAGCTAAGGAAGTGCTTGTGCCATTGCCCCCCTTAACCAGAGACTGTGCAGCTCATGGCTCCATAATGGACTTCTTCCTTCTGCTTGAGGAGAGGAGAGGGGAGACTAAAGAGGATTTTATCTTGCATCTTGGATACTGGCTCAGCCACTGTACAATAGGGCACTGGTCAGAGTTTTGAGGCCTCTCTTTCAGGCCATAGCTCCAGATGGCATTTCTAGACACGCCCTGGGCCAGAAGGGAGCCCACTGCCGTGAAAAGAAGGACACAGTCCAGGCAGGACCCATCACCTGCTGAATAAAGACTCCTTGACCCCTGAATAACCAGCAGTGATACCCAGGTAGTATGCCATAGCCATTGGGTGAGACTCCAAGATGTGCCAGCTTCAGGTGAAACCTAGCACATTCCCAGCTGTGTTGGCTAAAATGAGAGACTCCTTCTACTTGAGAAAAGCAGAGAGAAAAGTAAAGGGGACTTTGTCCTTCACTTTAGGTACCAGCATAGCCTCAGGAGTTAGAGCACCAAAAAGGCACATGAGGTTCCTGGTTCCAAGCATGGGATCTTGGATCACATTTCTGGCTCCAATCTGAGCCAGATGGGAGCTTACTGTTTTGAAGGGTGAATCCCAGGCCTTGAGCCTTAAAGGGATATCGGCAGTAGCCTAGTAGTAGTATCCGTGGTCCTGTGGTGATGGTGGCAATGGGGTGTGAGGTTCCTCTATCTGAAAAGAGGGAAGGAGGAATAGGAAGGACTGCTTCTCATGGTTGGAGTTCACCTCAGCCATAGTAGAAGAGAACACCAGCTAGATTTCTAAAGATTTTGACTTTAGTCGCTGGCTCCCAGATGACATCTATGGAAAAATCTGGGTCTGTGAGAAATTTGTCACCTTGAAGAGAAAGAGACAAACCGGGCTGGCTTCACTACCTGCTGATTGTAGAGCCCTAAGGCCTTAAGTGAACATAGGCGGTACACAGGTAGTGGTTACAGCAGGCCTTGAGTGAGATTCAGTGCTGTGCTGGCTTCAGGTCTGACCCAACGCAATCCCAGTGACGGTGGCCATAGGGGTGTTTGTGTCACTGCACAACCACCTCCAGGCAGCTCAGCATGGAGAAATAATCTATTTGTTGGGAGGAAAGTAACGGAGGGGAACAAGAGTCTCTACTTGGTAACCTAGGGAATTCCTCCAGATCTTATCCATGACCACCAAAGTGGTATCTCTATGAGTCTGCAAGAACCTCAGCATTACTGGGCCTGGAGTGCCCCCTAATGCAGGTATGGCTTAAATCACAACACTCAAGTAATTTCAAATACCTGGAAAGACTTTGCAAGAAAGATGGCAACAAACACACCCAAAATCCAAAAATTATAATAAATACCTAATTTGTCAATGTCCAGACACTGATGAACATGCACAAACATCCAAACTATCCAGGAAAACATAACCCACCAAATGAACTAAATAAAGCACCAAGGATCAATGCTGGAGGAGCCAATACAAGTGACCTTGTAGATGAAGAATTCAAAATAGCCCTGTTGAGGAAATTCAGAGAAACTCAAGAGAACACAGAAAAGGAAATCAGAATTCCATTATATAAATTTGACAAAGAGATTGAACTAATTATAAATAATCAAGCAGAAATTCAGGAGTTGAAAAACACAATAAACATACTGAAAAATACATCAGAGTCTCTTAATAGCAGAATTGATCAATCAGACAAAAGAATTAGTGAGCTTGAAGACAGGCTGTTTGAACAAACACAGTAAGAGGAAACCAAAGAAAAAGGAACAAAAAAGAATGAAGCACACCCATAAGATCTAGGAACTAGCCTAAAAGAGGCAAATATAAGAATTCTTGGCCTCATAGAGGAGGTAGAGAGAGACAGAGAGAAATAAAAAGTTTATTCAAATGGATAATATCAGAGAACTTCCCAAATCTACAGCAAGATATCAACATTCAAGTACAAGAAGATTATAGAACAACAAGTAGATTTAACCCCAAAAAGACTACTTCAAGGTATTAAATAATTAGACTCCTCAAAATCAAGGATAAAGAATCCTAAAAAGTAGCAAGAGAAAAGAAACAAATATTATACAATGGAGCTCCAATACATCTGGCAGCAGATTTTTCAGTGGAAACCTTACAGGACAGAAGACAGGAGCATGACATATTCAAGTACTGAAGACAAAGACTGTCTCAAAAAAGAAAAAGAAAATTACCCAAAAATAGTACATCCACTGAAAATGCTGTGTATCAACAGCACACCTGTCTTACAGAAAATGCTGAAAGGAATACTTCAATGAGAAAGAAAGAAATATTAATGAGCAATCAAAAATCACATGAAGGTACAAAACTCAGTGGAAATAGCAAGTACACAGAAAAACATTGGATATTATAACACTGTAACTGTGTTGTGTAAACTACTCTAATTCTAAGTAGAAAGGCTAAAAGATGAACCAATCAAAAATAGTAACTACAACAACTTTTCAAGACGCAGTCAGTACAGTAAGATATAAATAGAAACAAAAAGTTTAAAAGTAGGGGTACAAAATGTAGGTGTAGAGCTTTTATTAGTTTTCTTTTGGCTTGTTTGTTTATGCAGACAGTGTGAAGTTATTATCAGGTTAAAATAATGGGTTATAAGATAGTATTTGCAAGACTTATGGTAACCTCAAACCAAAAAACACACAATGGATGCACAAAAAATGAAAAGCAAGAAAATAATTATGTCATGCCACTTAAATATGTCATACCACTCTCCCCTGACCTGTAAGGTTTCCACTGAAAAATCTGCTGCCAGATGTATTAGAGCTCCATTATATATCATTAAATAACACTGGAGAAAATCACCTTCAAATAAAAGGAAGACAGGAAGTAAGAAAAGTAGGAAGAAGAGACCACAAACAACAAGAAAACAAATAACAAAATGACAAGAGTAAGTCCCCACTTGTCAATAATAACATTGAAGGTTAATGGACTAAACTCTCCAATGAAAAGACATAGAGTGGTTGAATGGATCAAAAATAAGATTAAATGATCTATTGCCTGTAAGAAATACACTTCACCTATAAAGATACATGTAGACTGAAAATAAAGGGATAGAATTTGTTTCAATTGTCAATGCCAATGGAAACCAAAGAAAAGGAGGAAAAGCTATACTTACATCAGACATAATAGATTTCAAGACAAAGTAAGAGACAAAGAAGTTTACTATATAATGATAAAGAAGTCAATTCAGCAAGAGAGCACAACAGTTTAAAAAATATATACCACTTATACTGGAGCACCCAGATATATAAAGAAAACATTGTTAGAGCTAGAGAGAGAAATAGGCCCCAGTGCAATAGTAGTTGGAGACTTCACCCTCCGCTTTTGGCACTGGACAGGTTTTTTTGATAGAAAATCAACAAAGAAACATGAGATTTAATCTGCACTATAGAAAAAATGGAGTTAATACATATTTACAGAACTTTCATTTAACAGCTGCAGAATACACATTATTTTCCTCAGCACATGGATTATTTTCAAGCATAGACCATGAAACAAGTCTTAAAACATTCAACAAAACTGAAATAATATCAAGCATCTTCTCAGACCACAATGGAATAAAACTAGAAATCAATAAGAGGAATTTTGGATACTACACAAATACATTGAAATTAAACAATATGCTCCTGAATTATCAGTGTGTCAATGAAGAAATTAAGAATAAAATTGAAAAATTTCTTGAAACAAATGATAAAGAAGCACAACATATCAAAACCTATGGGACACAGGAAAGCATTACTAAGAAGGAATTTTATAGCTATAAGTGCCTACAACAAAAAACAAGAAAAAACTTCAAATAAATAACCTAAGAATGCATCTTAAAGAACTACAAAAACAGTTCTCACTTATTCGTGAGATCTAAAAATCAAAACAATTGATGTTGTGAACATGGAGAGTAAAAGAATGGCCAGAGGCTGGCAAGTATAGTGGGAGGCTTGCGGGGAGGGATGACATAGGGTTTGTTAATGGTTACAAAAAATAGAAAAAATGAGTAAGACCTACTATTTGATAACACAACATTGTGACTATAGTTATTATCTTAATTGTACATTTTTAAAATAATGTAAACAGTGTAACTGGATTGTTTGTAACTCAAGTGATAAATGTTTGAGGAAATGAATACCACATTCTCTGTGATGTTCTTATTTCACATTGTATGTTTGTATTAAAACATCTCATGTTCCACATAAATACATACACTGACAATGTACATACAAAAATTAAAAAATAAAAAGTAAATTACAAAAGGGAGCAAATCAAATTGCAAATTACTAAAGTAAGTAAAAATCAGAATTGAAATAAAATTGAAATGAAGAAAATAAAAAGGATCCATGAAACAAAAAATTAGTTTTATGAAAAATTAAACAAAATTGACAAAACTTTAGCCAGACTAAGTGAGGAAAAAAGAGAGAAGACCCAAATGAAGAACATCAGAGATATAAAAGGAAGTGTTAAAAATGGTAACACAGATATTTAAAGGATCATTAGTGGCTACTAGGAGCAATTATGTATTAGTTCATTCTTGCACTGTTACAGAGAAGGACCTGAGACTGAGTAATTTATAACGAAAAGAGGTTTAATTGATTCACAGTTCCACAGGCTGTACAGGAAGCATGGCTTGGAGGCCTCAGAAAACTTACAATCATGGCAGAAAGGGAAGGAGAAGCAAGCACATCTTACCATGCTGGAGCACAAGAGAGAGAGAGCAAAGGAGAAAGTGCCAGACACTTTTCAACCATCAGATATCACCAGAACTCACTCATTATCATGAGAACAGCAAGGAGAACAGCAAGGAGGAAATCTGCCCCAATGATCCAGTCACCTCCCACCAGGTCCCTCACCCAACATTGGCAATTACAATTCAACATCAGATTTAGGTGGGGACACAGAGCCAAACCACATCCTTCTGCCCCTGGCTCTTCCCAAATCTCATGTCCTTCTCACATTTCAAAACATAATCATGCCTCCCTAAAGGTCCCCCAAAGTCTTAACTCTTTTAACATTAACTCAAAATTCCTTGTCCAAAATCTCATCTGAGGCAAGGCAAGTTTCTTCTGCCTATGAGCCCGTAAAATCAAAAATAAACTAATTACTTCCAAGATACAATGTGAGTACAGACATTGGGTAAATGCTCCCATTCTAAAAGGGAGAAATTGGCCAAAACAAAGGGGCTACAGGCCCCATGCAAGTCCAAAACCCGGCAGGAGAGTCATTACATCTTAAAGCTTCAAAATAACCTCCTTCGACCCTATATCTCACATTCAGGGAATGCTGATGCAAAGGGTGGGCTCCCAAGAGCTTGGGCAGCTCCACCCCTGTGACTCTGCAGGGTACAGCCCCTGTGGCTGCTTTCAGGGGCTGGCATTGAGTGCCTATGGCTTTTGTAGGGGAATGGTGCCAGCTGTCAGTGGATCTACCATTCTGGGGTATGGAGGATGATGACCCTCTTTGCATAGCTCTGCTAGGCAGTGCCCCAGTGGAGACTCTCTGCGGGGGCTCCCATCCCATATTTTCCTTCTCTACTGCCTTAGCAGAGGTTCTGCCTGAGGACCCTATCCCTGCAGTCGACTTCCGCCTGGACATCCAGGCATTTCCATATATCCTCTGAAATCTGGGTGGAGGCTCCCAAACCTCAACTCTTGCCTTCTGCACACCTGCAGGCTCATCACCATGTGGAAGATGCCAAAGATTGTGGCTTGCACATGGTGAAGCCACAGCCTGGACAATACCTTTGTCCTGTTTAGCCACAGCTGGAGCAGGAGTGGCTGGGAAGCAGGGTACCATGTCCTGAGGCTGCACAGGGCAGTGGGGTTCCTGGGCCTGGCCAATGAAACAAATTTTCCCTCCTAGCGCTCCAGGCTTGTGATGGGTGGAGCTGCCATGAATGTCTCTGAAATACCTTGGAAACATTTTCCCCATTGTCTTTGATATTAACATTCTGTTCTTCTTCACTTATGCAAATTTCTGCAGTGGGCTTGAATTCCTCTCAGGAAAATTCCTTTTTAAAAATTTCTACCACATTGTCAGACTCCAAATTTTCCAAACTTTCACACTCTGCTTCTCTTTTAAATATAAGTTCCAATTTCAGATAATCTTTGTTCATGTATATGAGTGTATGCTTTTCGAAGCAACCAGGCTACATCTTCAATGCTTTGCTTCTTAGAAGTTTATTTTATCAGATACCCTCAGTCACCTCTCTCAGGTTCAATGCAATCCTATCACTTGCAACAACATGAATGAAACTGGAGGTCATGTGTTAAGTGAAATAAGCCAGTCACAGAAAGACAAATTTCACATGTTCTCACTTATTTGTGGAAGCTAAAAATTAAAACAACTGAACATGTGGAAATAGAGTAGAAGGATGGTTATCAGAAGCTGGGAAGTATGGTTATCAGAGGCTAGTGTTTGCTAGCACAAAAGGGTGAGTATGGTAAAAAATAATGTAATTGTACATTTTAAAACGACAAAATGGGTACAATTGGATAATTTATAACTCAAAAGATAAATACTTGAGGTGATGGATAACCCCATTACCCTGATGTGATTATTACATATTGCATGCCTGCATCAAAACATCTCATGAAATTCATAAATATATACACTTACTATGTGTCAGGCCTCTGAGCCCAAGTCAAGCCATAGCATCCCCTGTGACTTGCCTGTATACACCCAGATAGCCTGAAGTAATTGAAGAATCACAAAAGAAGTGAAAATGTCCTGCTCCTGCCTTAACTGATGACATTCCACCACAAAAGAAGTGAAAATGGTGGGTCCTTGCTTTAAGTGATGACATTACCTTGTGAAATTCCTTTTCCTGGCTCATCCTGGCTCAAAAAGCTCCCTCACTGAGCACCTTGTGACCCCCACTCCTGCCTGCCAGAGAACAACCCCCCTTTGACTGTAATTTTCCTTTACCTACCCAAATCCTATAAAACGGCCCCACCCTTACCTCCCTCCACTGACTCTGTTTTCGGACTTAGCCCGCCTGCACCCAGGTGATTAAAAAGCTTTATGGCTCACACAAAGCCTGTTTGGTGGTCTCTTCACATGGACGCACATGACACTATGTACCCAAAAAAATTTAAAAATAGAAAAATAGAAACTTTGTTTAAAAAAAAACTCTAATGGAAAGAACAAAACTGAAAAAGATATTTGAACTAATTTGAATGTGTTTCTTTACCCTTGAAACTCCATTTTTTTCTATAAACTGAACAACACTATAGCATTTCTGTCTACTTTGCAATCTTGTTGCTCATCATAAGCTCTTAATAGCTTATATAAATATGACATATTGTTGTATTTAAAAATGACACATTTTAGTTTATATTTTACTTATAGATATAACTATACATACATAATAGATATTGGAAAATAATTAGAAATTTATCAATATTTTATCAATGTCTTAAGATATACTCATTTAATAGTCTGAAAATCTGCATCTTATTTAGAAATTCTCATATATAGTAGCTATCATATATATACACATATATCATCTATATATATATTATGGAACTAGCAAGATATAGTGTTATAGAATGAGTTATTTTATACCTACCTGTGTAAATCAATAAATTACTTATTAGCAATGACAATTTTTATAAGTTAAGAATACAGCAAATGGAAACAAACATACCACTTTTTCTAGTGAATCATAAGGCCTTGTAATGTGATCAATCTTTATTAATGAAACAATTTATAAAATAGCAAATTGAATAAGTGAATTAATGAATACTATCCATCTGTGGAGTTCTTTCTCATATTTCTAAAATGGATCCTGCTGTCTGCAATACACTGACTTTACTTATGCTTAATTCAGTGATCCCATTAGGCCAGAAGCCTTTTGAAAATTGTGGAATTTCACCGCTTTAGATGCCAATAATTCTTGATGGGCCATAATGAGATAATGAAACAAGAGAGTGCTCTAGCTGTCTTTTATCATGTAAACTGTATATGCAAAACGATCAGGAAGGTTTTACCACTGAAAAAACCCAGTTGTCCTAATATTTTTGTGTTACAGTGTGATCAGTTTATTGTTATTGACACTACCTTCACTAAAAAAATTACATCAAAGTTCAGGGATCCCTTGAATGTACAAGGATTATTATTTTACTACTGGCTATCCATTTGCAGCATTTGACTGTATCTCCCGTTTTACCTAGTCAATTTAATCCTCATTTTCAGAAGATAAATAACTTAAATTTGAAAAGTAGGAAAATAAAACTTGTGTAATCCTACCTATTTTCAGGCAAATATTTGTTTTGTCAAACAGAAAATTGCTTTTAAATGAATATTTGCATGTATCTGAGTTAATACAGTAAAACATACTTAAAATCATTATAAATGCCATATTTTTATTGAAGCTGAACAGATAAATCTGGACAAGTGAACATGTGCATTTACACTTCAGGGTTAGAAACCATCTTAAATGTGCTCTGAAGGGTCAGTTTGTAACAAGACTTAACACACATTTAGCATGATGGTAGATCACCACATGATGAGCCAGGTCATTTGAAGCAATAAAACCTAGGGCACTGCTTTTTTTACTTCTCTTTTTTTACTTCTCTTTCCCAAACAACATGTGGGCATAATTGGGGAATTTTAAATGATGTTGTTTACTAAGACCTGTGGTGAAAATTACTGTTGTTATTGAGGATTTTTTTGTTTGGTTTTAGTTGTTATTACTAATCTCTTCTTTTTCCCCACTTACTTCCTTTTAAAAGATTTTATTTTTTCCACCTGAACTACCAAGCAAGACTTTCCGCTTCACTTACCCCAGCTAAGCATTTGTATTTGTGTTTTATCTTTTCAGGCACTCAGATTTCCCGAGGTTCAATCAGCCCCATGCCCGCAGCACTTTAATTGATAGTGTGCAGTTTCTTCATCTTGCAAAAGAGTGATGTCATTTTTAGCCTCTATGTAAAACGCATTGTCATTCAAGTCAATAAAATGGCTTTTAGTCTCTGTGCTTTTAAACAACAGGGCACACATACTCAGCTTTCGGGGAACTCGTCTTAGCACTTTATTGCTAAAAACTGAATTCCCTCTTATCTGCTAAAAGTATGAGTCAGTTATAATCTTAGTTGACAGTGTGTATCCCATTCAGAGGAAATACTTTTTATAAGTAAATGGCTACTGTTTTTAGATGTCATCCTATATTTTAATAAAATAATGTTATACAAGAGTGATGTATTGTAAGGGAAAAGAAAAAAAAAAACTTATAATAAAGGAGTCACTATCTTGAAATTTTACCCACACTAATTCATGAACCAAAAAGAATAAAACCTGACATTATAGCAGTTGTTGGCGCTCAGAAAATGATATCCCAGATTAAGGAGCTTTGGCATGCAGAGTACATTGAGCTAAAGGACCTTGGAAGGCCTCAGAAGCAGTCTCAGAATCAAGGTTTCTGACCTAATCCTGCCCTCCTGTCTCTCACTTCTCAATCTTCCCTGAATTTAGTCATAGAAACCAGAATTCCTCTTCCCAAAAGTGAGTCATAGAAGCTAGAACCCCCTCTCCCCAAAGCCAGTCATAAAAACTAGAATTCCTACTTTAACCATCTCTCACCTTTCTGTCAAGAAGCTGGCCATGAAGAAATTCTCTGACCTACCCATGTTTTATAGTTGGCAATAAGATCCTCATTTCAGAGGTCCTGCCCCATACCTGGGAGGAAGGAATGCCAGGCAAAAAGGCCTAGAAGAATCTCAATAAACAGGTGGTGCTGGGTTTTCCCGCTCAGTCTGTTACTATTAGATTGTTCCCTTTTTGTTCAATCACATTTCTACACAGCTGTCCACTCTTCATCAAAACTAAGCATAAAAGTGACAGTTTTCTCTTGGGTCTTTGGGTCTTCATTTCTGAAGGTTTTGTGTCACATAACACTATGATTAAGTAAATTTGCTATGTTTTTCTTTTATCTTTTGTTGCAGGAGTGTCAGCTGTGACTCATGATGGGTGAGGAAAGATATCACACCCTTTCTGCCCCTACATAGTAAGATGTCTGATGAATAACATTTTGCAAAGTTAACAAGAAAACCTTCTCAAAAGTCTCTTACTTACATCAGATATGATGTGACTTATGTTTTATAACAGCTTTTTATTTTACTTGATACAAAGTAAGAGCATTAATATAGCAATGTGGAGAGTACAGAAGTCTAAGATTGATCTCTAAAATAAATGTTTCACTACACATGAGAAAAAAACCTCACAAATATCATATCAGAAGTAACACATTCAAGACCCATAGAGCTTTCCTTATCTCCAAGAACCACACCCTGTGATAACACAATTACTGGGTCCCTGATTATTTGCATAGAATAATATAACAATTTTTCATACATTAATGTGATATGAAGATGTATTAATCTTATACATTTTACCTTATTTTATAAATATATGTATATACATAAATGCTATTCCATAATATTAAATAACAAAATATACTTAATGCATAAAAGAGAAAAACTCCTTTAGTTTCATCATGATTTGTTTTGAAAAAATGAAAGGAATATTTCTAAGCTCATTTTGAGAATATATTTTAAAACTATTCAAGGTGCAATAATATGCTCAATATTGCCTAAGAAAAAATTTAGGACAGTTGGAATAAAAGTGTTTCTAACGGAAAACTATGAATTCTTTAGAACACACCCTTCCAATTTATTTGATCCTGTTAGGGACTCTGTGCCTTTCATTTACTTAAAAGTTATTTTGTAACACTAGGTTGTAAATAACTGATATCAATGCAAAATAATTTCCATGTATAGGTATGCAAACAAATTCTGTGGAAATTCACTTGCGTTCCCTCCTTAACTGCATTAGAAGTAAGTTTTGCATCTGTTTGCAGATTTATTCAACATTCCAGATCTATAAATCGCTCTTCTTTGGATTCTTCTTTGAAACGGTTGTAACTTATTTCCAGTACTCTCATTTAAATAATGACTTACATATTCGATCTGTGTTCATTTTATTAATATGTGAGCCATAATTCTTACTTGAAAATTATTTTTTATCTTAGGTCCATTCCAGAATTATATTTTCAAAATTATAATAAAACAAGACATTTAGATTTGAAGGTAGTAAAACAAAAAACAAAAACAAAAAGTATTCGTAAACCTCAATAAAGTTCTAATCACCAAAAACACACTAAGAAGGGAAGCCAGAATTGGGATGCGAGAAGGAGCACTTTTGGATTTCCACCTTTGATTTGTTTAAATCTGCCAACATGTTCCTTATCAGTGAACTCGAAATGAGTGATCGCTCTCAAGTAGAGGCCCTAAAAGGTTTAGAGATCAGAAGAACACTTATTTTGTTGTTGAACATGGCAACACAGAATTGTAAGTAGTAGGCTAGAGACAAGACGTCAAGAACTGGGAGGAAAGAAAAACTTGAAATTGAAAGAATGTCATATAAAGAGAACAAGGATAGAACAACCAACAACATGTACTACTAAGTTCAAGCATCAAGGGAACACAAAAAATTAGATGAAGAGTTATCATCTGAACATTCCATTCTTGTATTTATTTTATTTCATTTCATTTTATTTTATTATTTTATTTTATTTTTTGAGATGGAGTTTCACTCCTGTTGCCCAAGCTGGAGTGCAATGGCACAATCTTGGCTCACTGCAACCTCCGCCTCCTGGGTTCAAGCAATTCTCCTGCCTCAGCCTCCCAAGTAGCTGGGATTACAGGTGTGCACCATCACGCCTTGCTAATGTTTTGTATTTTTAGTAGAAAAGGGGATTCACCATGTTAGCCAGGCTGTTCTTGAACTCCTGACCTCAAGTGATCCGCCCACCTCGGCCTCCCAAGGTGCTGGATTACAGGCGTGAACCACCACGCCTGGCCCCATTCTTGTATTTTTAACTTGTTTCAGTTCAGTCTTCAGATGCAAATGAAGAATGAGCGATGGTATTAATATGTAGACATCAAACCATCTGAAGAAACATAAACTCTATCCTGTTTCAAAGAAAAAAAAAGAAGTTTATCTTTTTCTCTAAAGTTCCCTTCCACTTTCTAGAAATGAGTGAGTATTAGAAAATGGTCTGCCCTTTATTTCCTAAACCTGTGGTCTTCACATTAGACAGCAATTTACCTTTCCCAGAAGACTTTCTCATGGATACCCAAGGATGTAATTTAAAAATAATCAATTTCTGATTCCTCAACTTCCACTTATAGAAAGTGATTTGCCTGTGAATGTGTTTCCTGTAGGTTTTCCAGGTCTAATCCTCTTTCCTAAAATTCTTTTACTTAGGAAAGCATACCTTTCACTCAAACTAAATTTTAGTATTGTGTACGGACCCAGGGTTCAGCACCACAAGCCTCAAAGAAAAGGGCACATTAAATTACTCACACCATCTGATATGGTTTGGCTCTGTGTCCCCACCCGAATTTCAACTCGAATTGTACTCCCATAATTCTCGAGGGTTGTGGGAAAAACTCAGTGGGAGATAATTGAATCATGGGGGCTGTTTCTCCCATACTGTTCTCATGGTAGTGAATAAGTCTCATAAAATCTGATGGTTTGATAAAGAGAAGCCCGTTTCACTTGGCTCTCAGTCTCTCTCTTGCCACCACCATGTGAGATGTGGCTTTCACCTTCCACAGTGATTATGAGGCCGCTCCAGAGACGTGGAACTGCAAGTCAATAAATCTCTTTCTTTTGTAAATTTCCCAGTCTCACGTATGTCTTTATCAGCAGCATGAAAATGGGCTAATACAGTAAATTGTTTCCAGTAGAGTGGGGCGTTGCTGAAAAGATACCTGAAAATGTGCAAGTGACTTTAGAACTGGATAACAGGCAGAGGTTGGAGCAGTTTGAAGGGCTCAGAAAAAGACAGGAAAATGTGGGAAAGTTTGGAACTCCCTAGAGATTTATTGAATGGCTTTGACCAAAATGCTAATAATGATATGAACAATGAAATCCAGGCTGAAGTTGTCTCATATAGAGGTGAGGAACCTGTTGAGAACTGGAGCAAAGGTGACTCTGGTTATCTTTTAGCGAAGAGACTGGAAGCATTTTACCCCTGCCGTAAAGATTTGTGGAGCTTTGAACTTGAAGGTAATGATTTAGGGTATTTGGCAGAATGTATTTCTAAGCAGCAAAACATTCAAGAGGTGACTTGGGTGCTGTTAAAGGCATTCAGTTTTAAAAGGGAAACAGTGTAAAAGTTCAGAAAATTTGCAGACTGGCAATCTGAAACAAAATAAAATTCCATTTTCTGAGGGGAAATTCAAACTGTCTGCAGAAATTTGTATAAGTCAGGGGGAGCTAAATGTTAATCACTAAAGCAATGGAGAAAATGTCTCCAATTCATGTCAGAGACCTTGTAGCAGTCCCTCCTGTCACAGGCCCAGAGGTTTAGGAGGAAAAAGTGGTTTTATGAGCTGGGCCCAGGGTCCCTCTGCTGCGTCGAGTCTAGGGACTTGGAGTTCTGTGTCCCAGGCGCTCTAGCTGTGGCTAAAAGGGGCCAAGGTATAGCTTGGGATGTTGCTTCAGAGGGTGGAGCCCCAAGCCTTGGCAGCTTCCACGTGGTGTTGAGCCTGTGGGTGCAAAGAAGTCAAGAACTGAGATTTGAGAACCTCCACCTAGATTTCAGAAGATGTATGGAAACACTTGGACGCCCAGGCAAAAGTTTGCTTCAGGGACTGGGCCCTCATGTAAAACCTCTCCTAGGGCAGTGCAGAAGGGAAATGTGGGGTTGGCACCCCCACACAGAGTTCCCAGTGAAGCTCTGCCTAGTGGAACTGTGAGAAGAGTGCCACCATCCTCTACACCCCAAAATGGTAGATCCACTGACAGCTTCCACCATGCTCTTGGAAAAGCCACAGACACTTAATGCCAGTCTGTGAAAGCAGCTGAGAGGATGACTGTTCCCTGCAAAGCACAGGGGTGGAGCTGCCCAAGACCATGGAAACTGACCTCTTGCATCAGCATTACCTGACATGAACTTAAAGGAGACCATTTTAGAACTTTAAGATTTGACTGCCCTGCTGAATTTCAGACTTACATGGGGCCTTTAGTCCCTTTGTTTTGGCCAATTTCTCCTATTTGAAACAGTTGAAATGGCTATATCCACCAAATGCCTGTACCTCCATTGTGTCTAGGAAGTAACTAACTTGCTTTTGGTTTTACAGGCTCATAGGCAGAAGGGACTTACTTGCATTGTCTCAGATGCGACTTTGAACTGTGGAGTTTTGAGTTAATACTGAAATGAGCTAAAACTTTGGGGGACTGTTGGGAAGGCATGATTGGCTTTAAAATGTGAGGACTTGAGATTTGGGAGGGGTCAGGGGCAGAATGATATGGTCTGGCTTATGTCCCCACCCAAATTTCATCTTGAATTGTCTTCCCATAATTCCCACGTGTTGTGAGAGGGACCCAGGGGGAGATCACTGAATCATGGGCAATTTCCCCCATACCGTTCTCATGCTAGTGAATAGGTTTCAAGAAACCTGGTGGTTTGATAAGCAGAAACCCGTTTCACTTGGCTCTCATTCTTTCTTTTGCCACCACCATGTGAGACGTGACTTTCCCCTTCCACCATGGTTGTGAGGCCTCCCCAGCCACATGGAACTGTAAGTCCAATAAACCTGTTTCTTTTGTAATTTGGGCAGTCTCAGGTTTGTCTTTATCAGCAGTGTGAAAATGGACAAATACATCATCATAAATTTTCCTGGTAGCTAGCATTCCTGTCACATATGTATTTCTGTTAGGAATAAAGTATGGCTTTAAATCAACATCATGATCTGTTAGGATGTTCTCTTTCAGACCTCAAATATTATGGAATATACTTAATGTGAACTGTGGAAATCAAAAGAATGGCTTAAATATTCTACTTCTAACTAAATTTTATTTTTCTTTTTTCATCCCAACATTCTTCCAACATATCTCATGTTACATTTTAAAATCTTCATTTGGCATTTAAAATTCTACTTTCCTTATAGTTGAGTTTTGATTGACTTTTTGAAGCAGTGGGCTGATACTTGAGTAAGACGTTTCTTATTGAGAAAACAACATACATTTGGATAATCTGGTTTCTGTTTTATAGTTGAATATCAGAACTGCATATGTCTGTGATGTCTGTGTATAATATGACATTTTAAATGCCTTATTTTGCTCTCTATTCTGGGTAGGACTTTTATTTCTAGGAGATGATATTTTAACACAAATGCATTTAGTATTTTAAGCTTATCATTCAAGTTGTAGTTCTTCCCAATATATCATTACAATTCTTAAAAAAAACCCACACAATACATAATACTAAGCTTCTTTATAGTGCTAGGACATAGGGGATTGTTTTAACACTATCAGACAAAAGATGAATTGTTAAAAATAGTTTTGTTAGGTATAAATATTGATGCTTAAAACAGAGCAAATATGCTAATCAAAAGACAACCACAATATATTTCATTTTTATCTATCATATTCCCCTGAATTCAGAGTTGTGAGGTATGTAAAATAAGAAAGTTATACTCCAAAGGCATTGATTTCTAAGGTCACTGATTCTGGTACCTGTGTTATCTGCACTTCTTCCTTTCCTAGCACATCTCTACATCTATTTGTGATTCCAAATGTCTACAGAATATGGATAAGAAATTAGGAAATGGAAATGGTGATTTTGGTGGTGGATTTTAAAAGTTGTTCATTTAACATTAAGACCAGGTTTGGGATAGGTATAGTTCTGATAATCAATGTTTCATGCTGAAGACCTTGGTTACTTAACTAGAGAAGCTTATGCTTAAATTGACCAAGATGTAGACAAATAATCTTAAACCTGGGGAGCTAAATTAGATGATAATTTGTAGGCAAACTGAGCAAGTGTGAGAAACTTCAACCTGTACTCCAACTCTGAGTTTGAATGGGAAACTAATAGCATCCAAAGAACAGTGTGTAGGGACAGACATCATTTTAAAAAATAAATAATAACAAGTCTGAACAATCTTGCCTTGAACAATAATGAAAGGAGGAAATCAAAACCAGCAATAGGTGGACTATGAGAACAAATTCAAACATTATGGAAATAGATTATGGATCATCCATATGGCTGAGAGGAAAAGCATATAATAATTCACCCTCATTTTGGACAGAAAATCGGCCTCTGTTTCAACTAAAAAACAGCAGGGATTTTGGTTTATTTATTTTAGTTTTTACTAGTCAAGTGAATCAGTGACAGCAGAGAAAAAAAAAGCAGAAAACTCTGTAACTAGTTGTGATTAATTAGTTGTAAGCATCACTGGACTTGGATAAGCCAAAAAGGCTCTAATGCTCTATTTCTCTGAAGAAATGTGGTGAAATCATTTATATATCCCAGATATTTACCCGGTGAAATATTTTGACATGTTTAAAATATATATTGTCAGCATTTCTAATATTTACTAAGTTAACACCACTTCTGCTGCTGACTATAGAAAAACTTTATCTTTTCTATAAGAGCATCATAAGATTCCTCCTTGCCTACAGATAACAAAGGACATGTTAGGTTATGTCTGTTTATAACAGAAATCTTACCATTTTAATGGATTTCTATGGAATTCAGTAAGATAAAGGAGGAGATGAAAGAAACTACAACTCTTAAGACTTATCTTGGATACCTACAAAGCAGAATAATGCAGAGACACAAAGCAAAGGTATGGAGAAGATGTTGTCTGTAATGTAAACAATAAAACAATAAATTACGAATGTGAGAAAAATGTGGTGCATACAGAGAATAGAGAGAACTAAAGCTAAATGTCAAATTTTTGCTTCTGGAATTGGCAGAATAGCTTCTGTCAAAGTAAACTTACTGCAGATAGCAATTATTAAATCTGAAAAAGTATTTTTCAAAGCAACTGTTTGAAAGCACTAGAGAAACCAAAATCAGACCAAAACTAGAGAATAGTTGACTCTTGAAAGAACAGAACTGTGTAGGGTGAAATTAACATTTATATGGCTTGCCACTGAAGTCACCGTGAGTCCACTGGCTGCAGATTGCAACAACTCAAAAAGAGACACACAGCTCTATGGATAAGAGGATGAAGTACACCACTACAGCGTCTGGAATGTGGTGTTTGGTAGGGCAGGGGGAAGGGTGGGCATAGAGAGAAAGAGACATCCAAG
Source organism: Colobus angolensis palliatus (assembly GCF_000951035.1). NCBI lineage: Eukaryota > Metazoa > Chordata > Mammalia > Primates > Cercopithecidae > Colobus > Colobus angolensis. The sequence goes on along the minus strand of NW_012113475.1, from coordinate 8,260,726 downwards.
AGATAGCCCACAAAATTTCTATTCTAACTTTGCCTAAATCCTTGGCTAGCGCCAGAACAGCACATTTGTGGTCAAGATGCCAAGAATACCAGCAAAATCAAATGTGGGAGGCCTGAAAGAATGATAGGAGAAGGAAGTTTGGAATTTGAATCTAGTTAAATCAACCATCTGTCTGAAGAGATATTAATACTCTTCAGAGGAAGATAAATAAACCTAAATTCTTTGCAACATATCAAATATAGTACCAAGTATAGAAGAAAAGAATGACAATATTGCAGAAAAACCAAGAGAATAAAAATCTTGGAAGCAGATAGAAAAAAATAAAATGCATATTAAATGTGAAAGAAGCCATAGACACAATGACTGACTTCTCATCAGAAGCAATAAAGGAATGATGACAAGTGTAGAGGAGGAAAAATGTTGTTTCTCCCTCATCACTAGGTTCATGGCTGAGATCTCTATAACAACAACAAAAAAGATTAAGGAGAACAAAGATTACACATTTATTTAATATGAGTTTACTTGAGAGATGCTTTATAAGGAAATTAAGACCTAAAGAAACAAAAAGTCTGCGTATTTTATGCTACATTTTATAAAGAAGTGGATAGTTGTGGAGAAGTATGGTTGGAGGAAGAGAATGTAAACTAATAGTAATAAGCTGGGGAAAACTTAGAAAAGCCTATTTGTTCATATTCTTCTCTATGTTCCTATGTCTTCTGAAATGAAGACATTCCTTTCCTCTGCATAGAGGACGGGTACCACTGCAGTGAGAGCTTTATGACCTGCTTCATGGTAGACAGGCAGGAGGAAAGTGAGAGTGACCTTCCTGCTTCTAGGGTTTTCTTAAGTACAATGGTTCCATATTTGGATGTAGCATGTCCTGAATGCCATTACAAATAAAGTACACTTTTACAGTGCCTAAATACATTTAAAAATAAATAAGGAAATCCTATTGATCAAGAATTTGGTAACTAAAAAGTCTTTCAAGACCTGAAGGCCAAATAACAACAATTTTAGATAAGTAAAAATTATATTAGTTTTGTAGGACCTTGCACTTCAAGAAATGATAATGACGATCTGTAGGCTGAAGGGAAATGTCAACATATGGAAACCAAGATCTACAGGAAGAAAGGAAGAGCAGTAGAAATGATAAATATGTGGAGATATATATGCTTATCCAGTTAAATTTGTAGGTCATGTTAGGAAATCACATACTTCTGTATTTTCTTTGTAGGAGGAGGAAAAGCTAATGAAAAAGGTTTGAAATAAATGATATGCAGAAATAAACATTTGGGAAGAGTGTTTCTCTGCATTTGTTGCTTAGTTGAAGTTGGAGAAATTTATGGTGTTGGTCGAAATTTTTCCAGGAGTACTCAGCAGACTTGATACAGGCAGAAAAGGTCAACAAGTAGAATTTTCCAGGAAGGGTAGGCAAAAGAAAATGAAATCACAAATACTATCAAGAGAATAAGTAATGGACTGCAGAATCTAACTGGACAATAAAGGAAAGAAAAACAGGAGAATTTTGGTGGGGGAAAATGGAAAAGTGGGCAAGGGGTTCCTGTGAGGTCCAGAAACACAGTTAGTTATTTGACTAACCTCCATGCCCAATGAAAACATCTTCAATGGTAGGCAAGCTTGGGATAGAAAGAACTACATGGCATAAACAAGATGACACATTTTCACAGTAAAAGGGATAGGAACCAGGTCAGTAAACTACAATTAGAAAGAGAGATAGAAGGAGGCATAATCTTCAAAGTGGGAAACTTAATCATGAGGGTACATGTGGAATGCTTTGTATGTAGCAGTTGGCACATGGAAGGACATTAATCTTGAGAACTCTAGTAAGGGGAAATAAGTAGTTTCTATCTCTCGGGATTCTGAGGAAGTATTAATCACAGGAGAGAGATTTTTGATTTGGCTTTTTAAGTTTGAAAATGGAGATTTCTAGAAGGTATACTAAAAAGAATTCAAAGGGAAGAGAAAATTGGACATTAGCATCAGGATGAGAGTACAAGGGCTCACATCTTGAGTGGTGACCAATAATAATGGAGTTGTGAGAAGTGGTAGGTACAGTTGTTCTTAAGAATCTATCACAATAAACCTGTTGGGTAGAGGATTGCTGTCAGGGCATGGAGGTTCAAGGGTGTGGGCACTGGTCATTGCCAATACCAGTCTGGGCTCTTTGAAACTGGAGCAGAGTCTTCCCTTGGCTGTATGGTTGAGAGAATACAGAAGTAAGGTCAAAGTGGTGATGATGGTAAGGACATTTTGGAAGACTGTTGTGTGAATTTCAGTGTTAGGCAAAGCAGAGCCATCTGTTCACACTTACTCCAAATACATGGAGACAATGTTATTATGGTTATGATAATGCCACGATCTACTTATTTTAGATCAAGGGAACATTTTTCTAATTCTTTTGATTTATTTCATATGTCTCTAGACAGAAACTATCTGTCATTAATAATAAGCTTATGACTCAAAGTTTAGGACTTTTTCTGTAACGCTAAGGATTTAAAAGATTTTTTTAAAAATAAATGACATTCCTTCAGTGTTGTTCTGACTTATTATCATTACTTCTTTAGTGTATCTCAGGAGTAATTTGCTATACAGATACCACAAAGTTGACTTCTGAGTCAATGGGTGGTGGTTACTATTTTTCTTGATTCAGTCTCTGAATGTACTTCTTCATGGACTCTCCTCACTGTTTTCCTTTCCCATTGTTTCCTTTTTTCTTTTCTTCTTTTTATTTTTAGAAATTTCCTTGGTCTTTCTTTTCTCTGATTTTCTTCACCTTTCTCTTTGTCTAATTCTTTAGGGGGTATGTGTTTAACAATATCGTTTGGGCTAAAGTGTCAAGTAACCCATGTTTTGAGGTTTATAAGTCCCTTGCACAATAAATCAGAAACTCATGAAGATGGAAAAGGAGGAATTTATTCTGGTAAACTGCTAAGAACAATACTGAAAATTAAAGTCAGAGAAAAAGAGTGACATACGGAAACACAGAACAAAAACATTAAAAATGAAGAATTCATTTTTAATTTCTATAATTGTGTTTATCAAATACCTCCTAAGAAACAGAAATCACTCTAAGGATTGAGAGTAAAATAAAACCATTGCCATAAAGTAACTAAGTATAATCCAAAATAGTAGGTATATTATTTAGTAACAGTCCGCTTAGCATGTCTCCTTACCATATAGTATTATAAGTATTATTTCTTATCTAATTACTTGATTAACCACAGTTTATATCTTGATCTGTTCTTTACACCCAAACCTCCTAAAAGTTTATGTTGTTTGGCAAAGTCACAAAAGCCTACTAGGAGAAAGATGATTCTTTCAGCTGAAGTAGCAGAAATAAGAGAAACTATTACCCCAGGGACAAAAGAAACAAAGTTAAAAGCCAGAGGGGAGTGAACTTACTATATACAATATACCAAAAGGAATAACTATTTTGAATCTGACAACAGTGGGAATTATTTGTAGTCACTTTGTTGAAGGTTGAAATATAGATAAGCAGAGAGAAATACCCATATAAGATAAAGTTCATGGCTAATTGTTCCTATAATTTAGAAAATTTTCTGAAAATTACTTTCTCTGTATTAAAATTTTACATAGCATATTTGTACATTCATTTGAGACTAAATTTTAGTTTCAAATATAGTTTTCTACATTACTATAATTATTTGATATACATGACATTATTATCATTATAATAGAATTGTAAAGCGAAAATACAATTTTGATTACGAAGGAGTGAAATTGCATACCAATGCTCTGTTCATAATTTCCTAGAAATTTCAGTTACAAATTTCTGAATGGTACTTAATTAAATGATAATTTTAAGATTCAGAAATGTCATTGAACATACAGATTATATCATTGAAAGGGATTAAATATCTCTTTAAAATTCTTCTCCCATAATATGAATCTTCTGCCTGTTCTCTTCTCAGATAATGGCAATATGAGATTTCTAATACTCAGACTAAAACCCTGAGAATCTTCTGAGACTTCTCTCATTGATTTACCTCTCATTTCAACATTTCAACACATTATTCAGATTCCATCTCCTAAATATCTCTCAAATACATCTCAGTTGCAAATTTAATGAATTGCCTTGGAGTATATAATTAAGTGCATGTCCTTGGTAATACATACTGTCAAAGTTCTTTTCTATCTTCTTCTACCTTTCCGCATTGTCATGTCTACTTTAACCCCACAGTGAACAAGTAACCACCCTATACTCTATTTATTAGAAATATTTGTCATTCAATGAAAGCACACTTTCAAAGTTATTGCAAATGTCGATGCTTGTGCCTGTTCCTATAGTATCTATTCCCCATGGTTTTGGCTTTCAAAATCTTAGACTTTTTGTTTTCAATTCTCCTTCATAAAGCTTTCCAGGATGACAACAAATCCCTGCATAAACCACCATATTCTGTGATTGGGGCATTTAGCATATAGCAATAAAGGAATGCACATGCCAGCAAAGGCTAGGACAAATAGGAAGAGAGGGAGGACAAGGAGACATGGAAAGGAAGCGAAATAGAGAGAAAATATGTAGAAGAAATGTTGGCTTCTTGATAAAATACAGTTAATTGAAGGTAAGGAGTTTCATCTACCTCTGGAAATAGTAAGTTGAATTACTGAGAATAAGCTCAAGATCCATATCAGTCTTCAATTTATTTATTTATGTTTTTGAGATGGAGTCTCCCTCTGTTGCCCAGACTGGAGTGCAGTGGTGCAATTTTGGCTCACTTCAACCTTCACCTCCTGGGTTCGAGTGATTCTCCTGCCTCAGTAGAAGGAGTAGCTGGGATTACAGGTGCCCATCACCATGCCTCACTAATTTTTGTATTTTTAGCAGAGACGGGGTTTCATCATGTTGGCCAGGATGGTCTCAAACTCCTGACCTCAAGTGATCCACTTGCCTCAGCCTCCCAAAGTGCTGGGATTAAAGGCATGAGCCACTGTGCCCAGTCTAAATTTATATTCTTATTGACATCATTCAACATTCTCTTGCAATTATAAGTAGCATTATAAAGATATCCAGTGTAAACTTTACCCAGTTTCACACAATAACAATTTACAAAAAAACTCTAGTACAGCTTCACGACAAGGATACTGACATTGATAAAATCTACTGAACTTATTCACACTTCTAGTTTTGTATCCATTTGTGTGCGTGTGTGTGTGTGTGTGTGTGTGTGTGGGTGTATGAGTGTTTATTTCTAAACAAGTTTATCCCATGCATAAGTTTTTGTACCCACTACCACAGTCAAGATATGGAAAAATTCCATAACCACAAGGATACCTTCTGTTAGTATTTAAAATCACATAAACCTCTCCAACCCACCCTTGTCCCTAAACCCTGGGCAGCCACTAACCTATTACCCATTTCTAAAATACCATAATTTCAAAAATTGTATAAATAGAATCATAAAGTGTGTAACCTTTTAAAATCAGATTTTTCCACTCAGTATTATTGTCTGGATAATCATCTAAGTCGTCATGTATATCAATGATTTGTTCCTTTTTAATGCTGACTAGTACTAAGATGATATATATTATGACAGTTTGTTTAACCATTAGTCAGTGAAGAACATCTATACTGTTTATAGTTTTTGGCTATTATGAATAAAGCCACTATATACAGTCATATGCAGATTTTTGTGTCAACATAAGTTATCATTTCTCTGGGATAAATCACCATGATTAAAATATCTGGGTCATATGCTATTTGCATTTGAGTTATATAAGAAACTGCAAACTTGTTTTCTATAGTGGTTGTAACATTTAACATTCCCATCAGCAATGTATGAATAATTTAGTTTCCCTTTATCCTCACACATTTGGAATTGTCACTATTTATTTTTTTAGTCATTCTGTTAGGCATGTAATGATATTTAATTATGGTTTCAATTTGCATTTCCCTAATGGCTAAGGATGTCATACGTCTGTTTATCTCCTTATGTGCCAACTATGCAGCCTCTTCAGTGAAATATCTGTTTCTTTTTTTTAGTTTTCAGAGTTCTTTACATAAGATACTTACCTATTCTTTGTCACATATGTGGTTTGCAAACACTGTTTTCCAATCTCTTGCTTGTCATTTCATCTGCTTAACAGGGTCTATCACAAAGAAACCTACTTTTGATTTGGATGGAGTCTCAAGTTATCAATTTTTTCTGTTATCAATCATGCCTTAAGATTAAGAACTGTTTGTTAGTTTTAGATCTCAAATATTTTCTCTAATGTTTATTTCTAATAGTTTTATACTTTTCCATTTTACATTTGTCTTTGTTATATTTTTGAATTAGTTATTATAAAAAGGCTTAAGATTTATGTCAGGGGTTATTTTATTTTTTGCCCATGGATGTCCAGTTGTTCCAATACCATGTGTTGAAATTGTGTTGAATTAAATTGAATCATATTTCTCTGTTGAATTGTTTTTTAGACTGTTGCCAAAAACTATTTGAGAATATTTGTGTGGGTCTAACTTCTAAGTTCTACATTCTATTTCGTCAGTGTCTTTATACCTCCTCCAATAACATGCTGTCTTAACTACTGCAGCTATATAGTGAAACACAGTAACAGATAGAGTGCTTTTTCTCCCTTTATGTTTCTTTGTCAAAATCGTTTTAGCTTTTATAAGTTCTGTGTCTTTCCATCTTTTTTTTTTTTTTTTTTAGATGAAGTCTCTCTCTGTTGCCCAGGTTGGAGGGCAGTGTTGTGACCTCGGCTCATTGCCACCTCTGCCTCCCAGGTTCAAGCGTTTCTCCTGCCTCATCCTCTTGAGTAGCTGAGATTGCTGCATGCCACTGCTCCCAGATAATTTTTTGTGTTTTTGTTTAGTAGAGACGGGGTTTCATCATGTTGACCAGGCTGGTCTTGAACTCCTGACTTCAGGTAATCTGTCCGCCTAGGCTTCCCAAAGTGCTAGGATTACAGGCGTGAGCCACCGTACCTGGCTGTCTTTCCATTTTATTTTTTGGACTAAGCTTGCTTATATTTACTAAAATCCTTGCTGGAATCTTAAAATAAATTACATAAAATACATAGCTCAATTTTGAATGAATTAATACTTTTGCCATGAAGGGTGTTCCAATGCATGAACACAGTACGTCTTTCACATGGTTTAGGTCTTCTTTGACTTACTAGTGTTTTATAAGCAGTATATGGATGATATATGTGTTTTTATTGAGTATATACCTAAGTACATTTTTAAATTTTTTATTTGAAGTAATTGTTATTTTGTTTATTTTTTACATTTTATTTATTAAAATAATTTCCACTTTTACTTTAGATTTGAGGAGGAGCAAGCCTATGTAGTCTTCCTTCTATTGGTAGGTTCTGGTTTTGGAAACACTGGGATTGGATCACCTTCATCTGTTGGGTAACAGGTGCAGGACACTTGGCTGCTCTACTGTTTCTCTAGTCCCGGGATACTAAATCAACTTACTTCCCTCTTACCAACTTTTCAAGCTCTTGAGCCCCCTTTTGTGTTATCCCTAAGGTTTTTAGCTATATTTTGCTGGGAGAAGCTGAGAAAAGTGAATCTACGTGAACTTGTCCAGATTTCCATATCATTTTAATTCCAGCAAAATGTCTGCCCTTGTCCAGAATTTAATACATGTCAAATAGGTTTCAATAAATTTATTAAAAATCCACAAGAAAATATGTTTGATTTTGTAGACTCAAAAATGGACATGGCCTGTATATTTCAAAATGGAAAAGAAAATACCAGCTTTATGTTTTTATCATTTTATAAACACCCCTTTGATTATAGCATTCGTAGCTGAACCTAATAGATGGATAAACAGGCTGTTGCTTCTGTGGGTATCTAAAGGGGAGTTAGTTCTGAAGTTTAGAAAATCAAGAAGAGGCAGAACAGGACTCTACTTGAAGAGTATCTGTAAATAGGGACCCCAACAAGGTGAAGAGTAATTATGAGAATGTAGATGAAAAAAATTGATATGATTTAATCCATTTTTAAATGTCATAAAGAGTGAAATGACCATTTTTATTCAATATTCATTCTAAAAAATATATTATTTTGACAAACTTATTTTTTGTACATTGTGGAGGTTAAAGGCACATGTGTACCCATTGTTTTACATGGCAAGTTTTTCAATAATAATACAGAGGAAACTGAGGATGTAATCAAGATTTGAAAAATTAATGTTATCTTGATAAAAGCAGTTGTGGGAAGTATAGCTCAGTAAATTAGGACCTCTTTACTGCCAGATACTAAATTTGAGAGTTGAAATCATCCATACAGCTCACTGTTCACATAATCGACATGTTACTAGTCCACTGGTTTTAATTGTGAGGAGGTCTCACAATTATGGCAGAAGTTAAAAGACACTCTTATGGCAAGAGACAGAATGAGAATCAAGTGAAAAGTGTGTCCCCTTATAAAACCATCAGGTCTTGTAAGACTTATTCATTACCATGAGAACAGTATTGAGGAAACTGCCCCCATGATTCAATTGTCTCCAACTGGGTCCCTCCCACATCATGTGGAAATTATGGGAGCTGGAGGTTTAATTGAGATTTGGGTGAGGACACAGCCAAACCGTATCACTACCCAAAGCAATTTACGGATTCAATGCTATTTCCATCAAACTACCAATGACATTCTTCACAGAACTAGGAAAAAAAAAATTAATTCATATGGAGTGAAAGAAGAGACTGGACAGTCAAGCAATCCTAAGCAAAAAGAGCAAAGCTGGAGGCATACTGTTACCCAACTTCAAACCTTATTACATGGCTACAGTAACCAAAGCAGAATGGTACTGGTACAAAAACAGGCACATGGACCAATGGAAGCCAATAGGAAGCCCCAAAATAAAGCCACACACCTACAACCACCTGATCTTCAACAAAGTTGACAAAAACAATCAATTGGGAAAAGTATCCCTACTCAATAAATGTTGCTGGGATAACTGGCCAGCCATATGCAGAAGGCTGAAGCTGTACCCCTTCTTTACACCATATACAAAAATCAACTCAAGATGGATTAAAGACTTAAATTTGAAACCCAAAACTATAAAAACCCTGGAAGACAAGGTAGGCAATAACTGTCCTAGACAAAGGAACGAGCAAAGATTTTATGACAAAGACACCAAAAACAATCACAACAGAGGGAAAAGTTGACAAGTGGGATTTAATTATACTTAAGCACTCCTTTACAACAAAGAAACTATCATCAGGGTAAACTGAAAACATACAGAATGAGACAAAATATTTGCAACCCATGCATCTGACAAAGGTCTAGTATCCAGCATTTATAAAGAACTTAAAAAAATCTATAGGAGAAAAACAAACAATCCCATTAAAAAGTGGGACATGAACAGACACTTTTCAAAAGAACACAAAGGACATGAACAGACACAAAGGACATGAACAGACACTTTTCAAAAGAAGACATACCTGTGGCCAACAAGCATATGAAAAAAAGCACAATATCACTGATCATTTGTAAATGCAAATCAAAACCACAATGAGGTACCATCTTTTACCAGTCAGAATAGCTATTATTAAAAAGTCAAAAGATAACAGATGCTGGCAAGGTTGTAGAGAAAAAGGAACATTTATATGCTGTTGGTGGGAAATTAATTCTACCATCTGGAAAGCAGTATCGTAATTCCTCAAAGAGCTTAAAAACAATCTGCAATTTGCCCCAGCAATCCCATTACTGGGTATACACCTGAAGGAACATAAACCATTTTACTATAAAGACACATGCATGCCAATGTTTGTTGCAGCACTATTCACAATAGTAAAGACATGGAATCAACCAAAATGCTCATCAATGAGAGATTAGATGAAGACAATGTGGTACATATATAGCATGGAATACTACGCAGCCATAAAAATGTACAAGATTGACCAGGCACAGTGGCTCATGCCTGTAATCCCAGCACTTTGGGATGCCTAGGTGGGTGGATTGCCTGAGCTCAGGAGTTCAAGATCAACCTGGGTAACATGGTGAAACCCTGTCTCTACTAAAATACAAAAAATTAGTCAGATGTGATGCCTGTAATCCCAGCTACTAGGGAGGCTGAGGCAGGAGAATCGTTGGATCCCGGGAGGCAGAGGTTTCAGTGAGTCGAGATTGCACCATTACACCCCAGAATGGGAGACAGAGCAAGACTCTGTCTCCAAAAGAAAAAAAAAAAAAAGGTACAAGATCATGTCTTTTATAGGAACATGGATGGAGCTGGAGGCTATTATCCTCAGCAAAGTAATGCAGGAACAGAAAACCAAATACCTCATGTTCTCACTTATAAATGGAAGCTAGATAATGAGAACTTATGAATACAAAGAAGGGAACAACAGACATTGGAGTCTACTTGAGGGTGGAGGTTGGAGGGTGGAAGGAGGAAGAGGAGCAGAAAAGATAACTATTGGGTACTGGGTTTATTACCTGGGTGATGAAATAATCTGTACAACAAATCTTCATGGTATGAATTTACTTATGAAATGAACCTTCACATGTACCCCCAAAACTATAATACAAGTTAAAAAAAAAGTGAGAGTAAAGATCCAAATAAATGCAATCAGATTTGATAAAAGGAATGCATTAGTCCATTTTCATGCTGCTATACAAAACCTACTCAAGACTGGGTAATTTATAAAGGAAAGAGGTTCAACTGACTCACAGTTCTGCATGGCTGGGGAGGCCTCAGGAAACTTACAATCATGGCAGAAGGCAAAGGAGAAGCAGGCACCTTCTTTATAAGAGGGCAGGATGAAGTGAGTGCAAGCAGGGGAATTATCAGATGCTTATAAAACAATCAGAACTTGTTAGAACTCACTATTGCGAGAACAGCTTGGGGAAAACTTCCCCATGATCCAATTACTTCCACCTGGTCCACGCTTGACATGTGGGGATTATGGAGATTACGATCTGAAGTGAGATTTGGGCGAGGACACAGAGCACAAGTATATTAGGGTCCATTCCCATTGACTCCACAGAAATAATAATTAAAAAAAATCCTCAGGGACTATTGTGAACACCTCTATTGCACACAAGCTAGAAAACCCAGAAGAAATCAATAAATTCCTGGAAACACACAAACTCTCAAGATTGAACTAGGAAGAGATTGAATCCCTGAAGAGACCAATAATGAGTTCAGAAATGGAATCAGTAATAAAAAGCCTACTAACAGAAAAAAACTCAGGACCAGATGAATTCACAGCCAAATTCTAACAGATGCATAAAGAAAAGCTGGCATCAATAATACTTAAACTATTCAAAAAATTGAAGAGGAGGGACTCCTCCCTCTCTCATTCTATGAGGCTGGCATCATCCCGATACCAAAACCTGGCAGAAACACAACGAAAAAGGGGAAACTTCAGGCCAACATTCTTGGTGAACAGAGATGCAAAGATCTCAAGAAAATACGAGCTGAATCCAACAGCACATCAAAAAACAAATCCACCACCATCTAGCAGGCTTTATCACTGGGAAGAATAGGATTTAAAGTTTACAAAAAATTCACTAATTTTCCCAAAGTCACACAAATGGCTAGGATTTGAAGCTAGGATTTTGAATCTTAAAATCATGGATTTTTTCACTAATCACTAGTAAATTAATTAGATTTATTAACTTCTGAAGCATCCCAAATGGTGATTGAATAGGCATATGTCTTCTTCAGGAGCCTCTGAGTCAAAGCAATGCTTTTCTATTTGAATACGTAAAGTTGGTACTCTACACTCTGCTGCTTATACATGCACGTATTTTTTAAAAGTATTATCATAAAAACTTCTAGGTCTTCTTAATTAGTTATTCTTTATAGCCTTGTGCTCATATTTAAATGCACATCAAACACTGCTCTGCCTCTTCTTGATTTCTTAACTTTCAGAAAATAACACAAAATGGTATTTAGTCACTCACAGAGGCACTGCCCCATTCATTAACCTGTTGGGTGCAGCTAATAATGCTAATAGGATTGACTGTAAAATAACTTAAGTTGTTATTTCTCTCTTTACATGGAAAATGTGAGCTTAGTAATAACCTTGTATGCCTCGTTTAGCAGACTGGCCAGAGAGTAGGAAGAGGTTTATTCAAAAAATTTTACACGGTAACGTGGAGGTGCCTAAACTAAAGATCTTCTGTTCAGCTCTTGTATTTCATATGCTATACTAGTCCCGCTTCTGCCATTCCAAATTATCTCAATACTTCACATGTATTGAGACAGACAAGTTCTTTCCTACAGTTTTTTTTTTCTTAAAGCATAACACTGTACTATCAAATTCTGTTGATACGCTCTTTTCTTTGAGCTTGTCATGAGTCCACCTAGCATCTTTTTCTTGAATTTAGTGCACTTAGAAAATGGTAAAAAAATTAGTGCGTTCTGAGTGGTGATCTTCCAAATTTAGACACAGTCTAAAGTGTCTAAGATGGATAAAGAACAAAAGAACAGAGAGAATGCCTAAATGTCTTCTTTCCTTAGTAAAGATAGACTTGTTACTTTCTACCAGAAAAATAAAGTTATAGATTCCACAGTGGCATAGATAAATATGACAGAACTTTGCACTTTCTTCAAAAAGCATAATTTATACTAAAAACAGGCACATAAGAAGTGGCCCACAGTTAAGTAAAAAGTGTGGCTTTCAAGAGCCATGTGATAAGTCTTCCAAGGGAAGCAATGCACTGTTTAACTCAGCAGAATTCCATGTGATGTCATTTTTCTTCAACAAAAAAGGTGATCTAAAGTTGATATATTCATCTCGTCATATATCCATCTAGATTTAAAGCAGAGCAAAATTACTATGCTTCTGAAAGAAAACTTATGTTTGGTGGACTTCCAATCCATTTTGAGTAGCTAGAGATAGAAGACTTATATGAGCTATGCATGTCAGATAAAAGAACTGTTGTTAAGAAGAAGGCAAGTTTCAGAGTTTGGGATTTAGAATCAGAAACATTTGAGTTCAAGTGTCCATATCTTTACTTTTTTGAAAACTTTTTTTAAATTCAGCTCTGGAACAAAACGATTTAATAATGTAATAGCACTTACATCATGGCATTCTAGTAATAGTGCAATGAGGTAATGCATGTAAAGACACAGGGACCAGGCTAACCATTCGATAATCTACCTGTATTTAAGGTACAATGTACCTTGTCATAATTAATCACTAAATTATTGTAACATTCTTATAAGATAAAATTACTTTTTCAGATAAAACAATTAAAAAATTAAGTGATGAAGCTTGTCTCAGTAACAGCTTAAGCTTATGACAATTAAGGAATTAGATTCTTTTTAATCGGCTCTCAAATAACACAGGAAGCTTTTCCTACAGTTGATTTAACAATGTGTCTAAATACTCTTCATCCAATGAATTGGTATTTCTTGATTATAAGGGTGGATATTTTGTTCACCTTTGAGGATATGTAGCTTCTTAAAAAAAGTAAAAGTCGGTACCTATCTTCAGGGTTTGTATATTAGAGTGGATACTAGACAACAGACCCATGGAAAAAAAATCTGTGTGGTATAGTGGTAATGTACAGGACAAGTGAGATTAACTGTACAGCTGTGGAAGAGGAGAAATCATGCAGCAGAAATTGCCATTTGGGGTCCTGGACTAGTCGCAGACACATAATGGTTAGACTTATAATGAACTGCTAAACGAGAGATGATGCAATTCACTCAGATAGATAACAAAGCAAGGCTGATTTTGGAGAAGACAATATATCGATGTCTTTTCTGTGCTTTTTGAGGCTCTAGCTCATTCTTGAAAAGACTTCCTTCAGTCAATAGGCATTTGGCCAGGGAATGAGGATTTGATATAATGATTTGAGCCTCTACCAAAAAGGTGAGAGTTGAACCATAAAAATGTAGAAACAATGTAGAAAAAGGAAAGGTTGAGCCCTAAGATACAGCACAATGCCTTACATACAACAATTGATCAATACACATCTGTTAATAAAATAAGTGAGAGACAGGAATACCTAATGTTACTAATATTGCTCTCCTACTGCTATTGCTACTGTTTTTACTATTTCCATGTTCCTATTACCTGTGTTTCCTTTTCACTTGAAATGGAGAATCATTTTCCCTCCCTGAGCCTTTGTGGAAAAAAAGAAGCAAATTCAGGGCAGACCTAAGTGGCTTAAGATCACTTTCCAGACATGCCTTTGGGCTATTTTCCCCTCCCAAAGAACTAAGTAAGACCAAGACTAGGGAAAAAAAAATGGGACCAAATGATCTTTAGTCACTGGAGACTAACAATATCCACAAAAAGTATTTGACATTTGATATACAACAAAAATGATGGTAGTAGCATCTAGAATAACTTGAACTGGAATGGGAGCACATGGGGGAACCACTATTCACCATCTAGGGGAATTGAACTAAACTAATAAGGCAAAGACAACATGACTTAGTATGTCAGGCCACGGACTGTGGGGCTGACTTTCTGTGTTTGAATGTTGCTGTTTGAACAGTATGGGTTTGAATGCTGGTGTTTCTAATGATAAGATCTCTAACCTTGGGCAAGTCATCTGACTTTTCTGTGTGTGCTTCAATTTCCTCATGTTTAATATGTAAATAATGACTCATGAAAGGATATAAAAAATTAAATGAGTTAATATACTTGGAAGTGTGTTAGCTGATGTTCTTTACACACTGCCTCATTTATCCTCAGAAGAACCCTATGAGATTCCCATTTTTCCCATCAAGACATAGGCTTAGTTCAAACTTATTTCTTTAATAACCAAGAGCCAAGGCCAGCATTTGAAACTAGGGGCATATTTAAAGAGCAAATACAGAAAATATAGAAAAAACAATACCAACAAATGCTGAATGTTGATCTCCCAAAAGACCACCAGAAAACCTTGTGGATAAAACAAAACTAAGTTTATTAGACTTGTGCAGAAAGGTAAAACTCCACTTTGCAAGCCTTACTTTAGACATGCTATATTTATAGGGCTTTAGAGCCTAGGCTGTATGGTTTTTAAGGTGAATCTTGACAAACAGGGAATTGCTTGGACAGAGTTTATGACCTAAAACCTTTGGATTGGTGATTGCAGTGAGGGAGTGTCGTGAAATTATCAATGAGCAAGCTGTTAACCATGATATGTGAGCCATTAGCTAGTTCATAATCTTATCTTCTAGGAGCAGGTATTTCTTGGAGCAAACAGTTGGGATATTTTTGCTTGATTTTAGCACATTTTTTCACACATAGAAAAGGAATTATGTTGACTTCAATTCTCTGAAAGAAGAAGCAAAAATAACAGGAGGAGACCAGCTAAAAGAGTGCCACTAAAGGTCATCTGAAGAGACCTATGCTGATTTGTAAACGTCCAGCAAGAAGATGGACAAGATTGGACATAAAAATAAAGGTCTTGTAGCGCCATTTCTTTTTTTATTATAAGACTTTATCTAGAGGCACAGGATATAAAAATGATTTGATTTTTGCTTTAGAGTCCAACTCAAATTGAAACATGTAAAAATGAATGACTTACAAGAACCTTCAGTAACAGAATTCTGAAAGCCAATTTAATACTAACTTCTAAACTACTAGTACAGTATATAAATGTCCATGTTTTTACCAGTCTTTCTTAATCTTATTATTTGATTTATCATTGCTGCCACTTCTTACTCTATTTCACATACAATGAATTTATTGTCAGGAGCAACATTGTTAAATATATTTAACTTTATATTTGAAATGCTTGGAAAACACCGATTAAAATTATTTCCTTTTTGAGAAACTTGGACAAATGAACCCATTTGGAGACTGAATTAAAAATGTGCACTAATTACTTATGTCACTGAACCACAACGACTTATCTCCATGAATGCACAAATGGATTAGGCCTGTACTGATATGGGCAACAGATGGGGGTGAAGAGAATGAGATAGAAGAGGGGGTATATGCTGGATTCAACTGCATTACTAAAAGTTATCCAGATAAATTTGAAATTGATAGAAGAGCTTTGATATGTATAAAACAATCAATGGTTTTTATGTATTTAGTAAGCTAGTGTCCGTGCATGTGTGTGTATTTATGTATGCATTATGTTCAAAATATTGTATGTTAAATACTTCGCTAGGAGGGAAGCAGAGATAAAGATCTTTAACAATCTCTCTCCTCTAAGAGCTTACCATCTAGTGGGATCTTTTAAGCATGTGCACAAACAACATTTAGAGAAAGTAGTGTTTGAAAAGCCCTGGATGAATTGCTCAGACAGCTGTTTATTAGGAGTCCAAAGGTCTAATCATAGGTAATTTCAGAAGTTTAGGAAATATTGGGTAGAATTTCTATTGATGATACGTTTTAATGTTGTACCCCAGTACTTAGAATTTAATGCTGTCTATCCAGCAATCTACAAATAACAAATGTTATTAAATCTACTGCTATAAGTCCAGCGAATATAATCATGGAATATTCAGTAGTTCATGAACTTTACCATCTGATGGAAAAAAAAAATCAGAAATTAATCAATAAGCCACACCAAATAAATAAGAAATTGTTACTGTAGAAGTTTCAATGAAGAAGAGAGACACGCAGTGTCAGGAGGAATTAAACATTAACTTCATTTGGGAAGTCAAGGAAGGATATCAGAAAGCAAGGGCTAAGGAAGCTAGAATATGAAAGACGAATAATAGAAATTAAGTCAGCTGGGGGAGTTAAAAGCTGGGGAAGGTTGGAGATGAAAAGATGATTCCAGGAAGAATAAGGGAGTATGTTGAGTTTCGCAGGCATAGGAAATACAGAAACCCAGAGTGGTCTAATGACAGTGAGCACCATCCCCTCGCATCCCCCTCCCCACCACACACAAAAATGTTAAGACAACGAAGGAGAAAATGGTTGTGACAGGAACCCTTGGGTTTAATTTTTAACTTGAGTAAGTATTTTAAGTAGGGAATTATGTGATTGGATTTACATTTCACAACATCACCCCAGCTGTAGTTTAGATAATTGATTGGAGACTGTCACAAAGGAAGGGTTCCTGTTAGAATATTTGCCCAGACTAGAGTAATTTGGAATGTAAATGCTGGCAGTTGGAATGAAGGAAAGTCAACTTCTTTAAGACATGTTTAGGAGGAACTGGTGAGAGATTTGTTAAGCTGGGGCAAGTGGAAAAAAAACATACATGATGACTCTTACATTTCTGATTTGGCTAGCAAGACGGTAGTTTACTCACTCACTGCAGTAGGGGACCAGGTTTGAAGGAAGCTCATGAATTTGGTTTGAAATGCTGGTTTTCAAGTATATTTGAGACATTAACTGAATGTTTAATGTGGACACAAATGCCTTTCTTGTCAAATTTGAAGATGGCATAAAAGCTTTAAAAGAGTATGGAATAAAAACTTTTTTAAAATTAGAAATAAATACTGACATCAAGTACAGCGAGATTAGTTTTAATAGACATATTCAAACTTATTTGTCTTAAAAGCAAGTTAACAAACACAAATTATTGACTATATCAAGTATACATACTGTAAAATTTAAATGGGAAATACACAAAAAACTTCAATGATGTAAAATCTAATAACTAATTGTTTAAATTGGTTGTTTAGTTTCAGTTTTTAAGCTCTATTTGTGTTATTTTTTATGTGTCTACATTTTACTCCTAATTAAATTATATCCCCATGGCATAGAAATCTCTATTTTGAATATAAAAGTCAGTTAAATACACAGGATGTTGAAAAATATTAAGAAGCTAGGTATGTAGTAGCTTGTATATTTACTTTTCATTAGTCTCTAAACATCATACAGACATGCCTTTTAAAAATTATTTGGAAGAGGGACAAGTCACCTTTATGCTTGCATAGTGTATTTCATACTTGCCTTCTCAGCAGTATTCAGCTAACAAAGCTTTGTGATTCTGTTTGAAGGCTGGCTCCAGAATACTGATAGCATTCACTCTTATTCCTAGAATAAAATGTGGTACACTAATGGCCTTACTAGAAAATACTAGTCCACCCTGCTTTCTATATATTTATAGATGAAGTGTTCTATTCAACTAATATTATGAGTAGATATAAGACTTTTTCCTTTTCTAATTCATAACTTATGCACATAGTCTGATGAAACATACCCTTTACTTAAAAGCTACTGCAGATCAGGTGAAAGCACAGTTAGTCCCACATGCAGATAGAGTGGATATTTACCTACCTGATATTAGAGGAAAGATTTGGGGACAGCATATATATTTTAGAATGTATGCCCAAAACAATCCTACCTTATCACCATATGTGTTTAAAATTCTAAAGTAAGGTATTTAATTATTTGAGCAAAATTTAACAGCAGTAGCCTTTTGTGAAAGACTCGACTTTTCTTCATAATTTATTTACAGTCATTGAGATATTATTAGTCATAAACAATATAATCTAAAGCACACCCCTAGAATTTAGGGGTTCTGCCATAGGCAGAACAACAATGCGAGAGTTCAGAAAAGCCCTGGAGCACAGGAGATAACTGGAAGAGGACTGATATGACTTGGCTCTGTGTCCCCACACAAATCTCACTGTGAATTATAATCACCACTGGTTGTGGCAGTGGCGTTTTGGGAGGTGATTGAGCCTGGGGTGTGGACTTTCCCCTTGCTATTCTCCTGATAGAGTTCTTATGAGATCTAGTTGTTTGATAAGTGGTGGTCCCCCTTCCACCCCCTACCCTGTTTCTCTACTGCCACCATGGGAAGACATACCTTGCTGCTTCTTTCCCTTCCACCATGATTGTACGTTTCCTGAAGCCTCCCCAGCCATGCGGAACTACGATTCAATTAAATCTCTTTTCTTCATAAATTACCCAGTCTCAGGTATGTCTTTATAGCAGTGTGAAAATGGGCTAATACAAGGACCATCTTCAGAAAGGGAAAAGACTCTGCTAAGAAATTTAACAAAGCTTTAAAGGGCAAACTGCGGACACAAATTTTTCAAAGAAGTATTGTATTGAAGCATAAACCCAGTGTAATCAAACATCTTGGGAGCTGTATATTGCATCAGACTTTATGCTTTACACTCTCTTAAAAAAAAAAGCAACAAGACAGTATGAGTTTTTTCTTTTCTGGTTGTAAAACTGTATAAGCCCATTTGATCCCAAAAAGACTTGAAGTGTGCAGTCATGTATCAGCTGTACATTCGTATACTTTCTAAATATGAAAGGACCATGCAATCTTTTTATTCAGCCCTATCATATATATGTGTGTGGATATATATATATCCACCTTCCCCTCATATATCCTATATATATATGGATATATATATGGAGAAAGAGAGAGAGAGAAGGAGAGAGTATGTGTTTGTGATATTTGATTAATTCTCTTGGAGATAAATTTTCATCTTAAAAAAACTGCCTTATTGTTCATGATAAACAAATTCAAGGTGTCTGAGCCTTTTTTTTATGATTTTGATGCCTGTATTTCTATTTAGTGTGTTAATCCTAAGTGATTATCTAAGTGCCAATATTTAATTTTTAAAGTTGGGGAGAATATTTCTGTTTGGCCTTAGGTTAATATAGACAAGTTTCAAAATGACAGAAATTCTCCTGCACCCACTGTTGAACTCAAATTATGTTGTCAGTTATGAAGACCAAAATTATGTGTACAATTGCAGCCAATTTTCATAAAAAAGATTATGATTTATGAAATTATTTAATAAACTGAGGCTTTTATTTTCCTTTACAATAATGATAGGCAGTGCTTTGTTTCCAGTACTATCAAGACAAGGATTGAGGTACAATTAACATACAAATGTGCACTAAGCGAAGATAAAATGTGGTCAAGGCATTCTGTATAAATAACAGTTTTATAGTAGTTAAACTAGATAATAGTATTGGGTTGTTTGAATTATAACCCAACACACCATAGTGTGTCTGAGGCATCAGAACAGTATTGGTTAGGAAAACACAATATTGAAGTTGGCTTCTGTACTTGAGTTTGGGTAAGTGACTTCACCTTTTCCTATGTCAGCTTCCTCAATGACAAATTGGGGGAATATATACATTCTGCATAGAATTATTATGAATACTAAATGAGTTAAAATGTGGTTAAACAGAGTCTGGAACATCATAAGCACTGAATAATGGCTAGACATTATTATTACTGGTAGTAAAACCAGCACATGCAAAATACTGTGCAACAAAAGAGTTCCCACAAGATACCCATGTTGTGGGTATTCATTTCAGCGAAGTGATACCATCTGCAAAATTAAGTTAATATTGCTGATATGAATATAGTTGGTTTAATAATTACATTTATTAATATTTACAAATATTATTATTAAATTTATTAGAATAGTGAGTAATTTATGGTAGTGACTATAAGTTTTTGTTAAGAAAATATATAATTCTATTTGTAAATTCACTTAATTTCTGAGGAAGACAGGAAATATCAACCTATTAAAATTACTTTTTATGTCTACAACATTATTTAATAATAAAAATGTATCATCTTAAAGTTTCTCAGAGGATTTTTTCTTTTCCATTTAAAACAAGTTGCACATTAATAAAATTTTAGAAAGATGCTCCACACAATGTATTTGTAGATTGACTTAAAAATAGGAGCAATGGAATAGCAATTAGGATTCATTACTTTAAGGCCCAGGTGAGAAACTAATTAACTGTAGCTTACATCAAATTCACTTAACCATAGTACTCTATTTACTCTTTTACAAAGTGAAATTTGAACTAAATAATCTTTGAGGTAGCAGATAACAAGATGTGGTTCTTTGACCACCTGCATGAGCATAATCAAAATTACTTTGTAAAAATATCGAGTTTCTTTTTCTTTTTTCTTTCTTTTTGATAAATAACAGAAATTTAGTTCACTGGTCTGGAAGTTGGGAAGTCCAAGATCAAGGGGCCAGCAGATTCAGTGTCTGGTGAGGAGACACTGTCTGCTTCAAATATGGTGGCTTCTTGCTTCATCTTCAAATGGCAGAAACAGCAAACAGGTTCTCTCAAGCCTCTTACATATAGCGAGTTTCTTCTTAAACATTATGAATTAGAATTATAGGAGATAGCATACTGGAAACTTTATTTTTAACTAGTATAATCTCAGGCTAACTGATGTTTAAAAATTACTTCCTTGAAGCAAGAAGAGAAGTTTAGAGAAAAAAGAGTAAAATGAAACAAAGACTCCAAGAAATATGGGACTATGTGAAAAGACCAAATCTACGTCTGATTGGTGTACCTGAAAGTGATGGGGAGAATGGAACCAAGTTGGAAAACACTCTGCAGGATATTATCTAGGAGAACTTCCCCAACCTCACAAGGCGGGCCAACATTCAAACTCAGGAAATACAGAGAACGCCACAAAGATACTCCTCGAGAAGAACAACTCCAAGACACGTAATTTTCAGATTCACCAAAGTTGAAATGAAGGAAAAAATGTTAAGGGCAACCAGAGAGAAAGGTCAGGTTACCCACAAAAGGAAGCCCATCAGACTAACAGCAGATCTCTCCGCAGAAACTCTGCAAGCCAGAGAGGGTGGGGGCCAATATTCAACATGCTTAAAGGAGAGAATTTTCAACCCAGAATTTCATATCCAGCCAAACTAAACTTCATAAGTGAAGGAGAAATAAAATCCTTTACAGACAGACATATGCTAAGAGATTTTGTCACCACCAGGCCTGCCCTACAAGAGCTCCTGAAGGAAACACTAAACATGGAAAGGAACAAGCGGTACCAGTCACTGCAAAAACATGTCAAAATGTAAAGATCATCGATGCTAGGAAGAAACTGCATCAACTAACGAGCAAAATAACCAGCTAACATCATAACGACAGGATCAAATTCACATATAACAATATTAACCTTAAGTGTAAATGGGCTAAATGCTCCAATTAAAAGACACAGACTGGCAAATTGGATAAAGAGTCAAGACTCATCAGTATACTGTATTCAGGAGACCCATCTCAAGTGCAGAGACACACATAGGCTCAAAATAAAGGGAGGGAGGAAGATCTACCAAGCCAATGGAAAACAAAAAAAGGCAGGAGTTGCAATCCTAGTCTCTGATAAAACAGATTTTAAACCAACAAAGATCAAAAGAGACAAAGAAGGCCATTATATAATGGTAAGGGGATCAATTCATCAGGAAGAGCTAACTATCCTAAAAATAGATGCACCCAATACAGGAGGACCCAGATTCATAAAGCAAGTCCTCAGAGACTTACAAAGAGACTTAGACTCCCATACATATAATAATAAGGGGAGACTTTAACACCCCACTGTCAACATTAGACAGATCAACGAGACAGAAAGTTAACAAGGATATCCAGGAATTGAACTCAACTCTGCACCAAGTGGACCAAATAGACATCTACAGAACTCTCAACCCCAAAGCAACAGAATATACATTCTTCTCAGCACCACGTCACACTTATTCAAAAATTGACCACATAGTTGGAAGTAAAGCACTCCTGAGCAAATGTAAAAGAACAGAAATTTTAACAAACTGTCTCTCAGACCATGGTGCAATCAAACTAGAACTCAAGATTAAGAAACTCAATCAAAACCGCTCAACTACATGGAAACTGAACAACCTGCTCCCGAATGACTACTGGGTACATAACCAAATGAAGGCAGAAATAAAGATGTTCTTTGAAAGCAACGAGAACAAAGACACAACATACCAGAATCTCTGGGACATATTTAAAGCCATGTGTAGGGGGAAATGTATAGGACTAAATGACCACTAGAGAAAGCAGGAAAGATCTAAAATTGACACCCTAACATCACAATTAAAAGAACTAGAGAAGCAAGAGCAAACACATTCAAAAGCTAACAGAAAGCAAGAAATAACTAAGATCAGAGCAGAACTGAAGGAGATAGAGACACAAAAAAACCTTCAAAAAATCAATGAATCCAGAAACTGGTTTTTTGAAAAGATCAACAGAATTGATAGACTGCTACCAAGAGTAATAAAGAAGAAAAGCAGAAGAGTCAAATAGACACAATAAAAAATGACAAAGGGGATATCACCACGAATCCTACAGAAATACAAACTACCATCAGAGAATACTGTAAAAACCTCTATGCAAATAAACTAGAAAATCTAGAAGAAATGGAAAAATTCCTGGACACATACAGCCTCCCAAAACTAAAGCAGGAAGAAGTTGAATCCTTGAATAGACTAATAACAGGCTCTGAAATTGAGGCAATAATTAATAGCCTACCAACCAAAAATAGTCTAGGACCAGACGGATTCACAGCCGAATTCTACCAGAGGTGCAAGGAGGAGCTGCTACCATTCCTTCTGAAACTATTCCAATCAATAGAAAAAGAGGGAATCCTCCCTAACTCATTTTATG